>NC_051164.1:496842-523875 GCF_013339745.2 Dermacentor silvarum | reverse complement strand
CACTGATCCTTGCGCATACGCAGCACGGCTCTTGATGTGCCGCGCGAAACGGGCTTGGCTAGGCCAGTGTAGCTAACGCTACAAAATAGGGCCCCTCGGTTCCCTTTCTTCTCGTTCACAGAAATGCTTGGGCATTTAAAATATATTATTGCGTATACATTGGTGCGACTTCCCCTCTTGGTAATTATCGTCGGGGGCGACTGGGTATTCACTACTAAATACGTGCCCATTCTTGGTCATGCAATCCCCCAAAACGGGTATGTGCGAGTGTGCCATAAGGTGTGTAAAAAAGTCGAAGTCCTGTTATATATATATATATATATATATATATATATATATATGGCATACATCTGTCATCACCATACTGCCCTCGTCAAACATCATACATTGCGCTAGTGCCCATCATATTGCTGCTTCCACGTCTCAGACTGTGCCTCCGCCTCATTTGGTGTTTGCATTTCCACCTAGCTTGTGAACAGCGTACTGCATAAACATAAACATCACATGAGTTTAAAGGTGTCCTGTGCGGCACAACCCCATAACGTTTCTTCCGCCGGAGTACAGAAAGTTAGTTGTCATGCCATCTCTGCCACATTGTATACTAACATCGTCGCCGTCGTAGTTCTGTTTTCGTCAGACACACGCTCGCGTCTCGCACACAATTGCTCGTCTTACAAAAGAAAGCATGCTCGTCCGTTTGGTAACGCTTTGCAGAAGCCCAAACGATGCCTGACAACCAGTTACTTGCAAAATGCTTCGTATAACATAGATTCCCACAGCGCGTGGGATGTGCGACAACGTACCCCCGTCTGTCTTCACACCAACAACGGTCACAATTTTGACGTCTTTATGTTCACTTGCTCGACTGGAATATGCACACACCGTGAGTGCACCAAGCAATAAATGCACGTGCATGCTTCCTCCGTGAACGAAGTCAGTGTATGCTTATCTGAAAGAAGCGTTAGAAAAATATTACTAGCATTACAGTCCACGCATTTCCTAGCTCCAATTGTCATCTAGAGGAGCAGTTTCATGTTCCGGCTGTTGGAAACAGCAGAATATTCAGTACAGATCTTGCGGAAGCTTTTATAGCCAGTTTTCAACCAATCTCTCGTAGAATATCTGCAGACCTCTACGAAAGCTTTGCTCAAGAGCTCTCGAGACTGCGTGTAAGCTTGTTGTCTATCCGTGTGAAATACCACCTCATTTCTGGGCTGTATTACTGCACCGGTAATATTATTACTATTAATATTAAGAATTAGTAATAGTATTACTGCATCCACAACAGACGCTACATTCTAACCAAATTATGTTTTGTCGTTGACGTCAGAAGCAGTTTTGAGCTCTTGATATCACCCATCATCTCGAAAACCGAAAATTAATCATTTTCTCTCTGTGCTATTTCTCTCTCGGATCTGCCTAGGTTACCTCATTGGGTCGCCTACGAATATGTGTTACTTTTATGAATACCTATTCATTCCTAAATAAAATAGTGGTCAGTGCTGATTGTTAAACGTCAGGCACAAAACAAACGGCCCATATCAAAGGCCTGCCCTCCTGGCCGCTTTAGGGCTGCTAAATGACAAGCTTTTCACGGAAGATACTGGGACCGTGGCCTCGTGTGTCTGCGATGTGCAAATCCACAAACGCGTTGCTGATATTTCTTGACATCCACCAGCATATATGGCCACTTGTAACTAACTGAACGATGAATGTTTGTACATGTGTGTGAGTGCCATACACCAAACATTTTCTTTCTCTCCATGTGCTCATCCTTCAGTACCCTTTCCCCCATTGCGCGGTAGCCAACCGGACTGAGCCTGGTTAACTTCACTGCGTTTCCTTCCGCTTATTTCGCTTTCTAACCTCGCGGAATATCACCGACCATACACTAAGTACGTACTATAATTCGGAAATTACGCTACAACTTTGAATAAAATCATGATGCATGCACAATGACACGTAGAAGCGCGCCGAGGCTCCCTTTTGGGTGTAAGTAACCCCACGCGGGTTCTGAAACATCAATTAAATTTTGACTTGATCAGTGGTTCGTGCTTTGCTTCTAACATGCCACCCGTTCACACGAGCTTTCGTGGAACTCTTACCTATGTGACTTTCCACTGCAATTAATTGTACTTAAATCGGGGCCACGGTAAAGCCTTAATTATACTTCCGCATTCAAAGTGAGCGAACTAATCACAGTGACGTACGGTTTAGAGAAAACCACTGTCGCAACAATATGCGTCATGTTGATAAAATTCTGATGTTCGTTCATCATTAACGACTTTCCGAATACACTAATGCCAAGAAAAAGCGTGATGTATTACCAACAAAACTCCGTTAGAATAAAACAATTTTTAAAAAACTGTTGCGATGCTCACCTTTCCGAATAATCACGTTTTTCTTGACTAGTGTTCATGTATACCTTACTCGTCCTGTGTTTATATATCCATCGGAAAGACGATCGAGGGATCTATTTAACACGTTTACTACTCGATTTATGCTCACGTTTTAGGCTCTTCGTTTTCTTCTTGACATTTTCTTTGCCAGTTGCAATCTGTCAGAACATTTCGGGCAAAAGCTTTCCACGTACGTCATTGTTTCTTGAAGACAGTCTGATGCTGATGCATTAGGAAGCGCAAATCCTTCAAGAATGTCACCGGTTCGAACGCGTTCTTTGACATTACTCGATTTCTAGAGTTGTACAAGCAAGTTAGTTTTCGTAAATTATTAGTATCGGGCGATAAGGACCTGCAGCCACCGCGCATTGCAAATTTTAGGCTCATTATCTTTATATTGTTGGGCACTTGCAAGAACTTTAGCATTACGAAGAAGTTAGCATGCCTATATAGCCTCGTAAGAATGCTGGAGCGCTTTTTTATGCCAAGAGTTCAGCCCGGCCTTCTGAAAATTCGAACTGTTTATGTGTCGCCAAGGTAAAGGTCCAGTGCTGAACTCTGAAAGTCGGTTAAATTCAACCAGTATAAAAACCACAGGATGCATGAAATTTTTCTGCGTCACATACCATTTTCAGTCACACACTATACGTTCCAATTTTTACTTCGACGTAGCACATTGACATATTGAATTTTAAGCAAACTGCGGTTCTCAAAACAAGTCTGGATAGTATGTAAACAACCATGGTTGTTTACATACTCAAGAGGCAACTGACGTATTTCAACACGTAAACGCCTTAAGATCTATAAAATGTCAGGAGACATCGAAGCATCGTGATCTCTAAGGAACCTAGAGAGTTAACGCCTAATATGATGATGATGATGAAAAATATCAGTGCACCATATTTTACAGCGAATCTGTGTACGTACCTCTACCACCTAATCCATCTGTCGTGTCCGTGGGCAAAAAATAACCAATCAGCCAGAGGCGCGCGCCGCGTGAGCTGCTGGGGTCCGTGCAGCGCCACCAGATGGCGCTCGCCTCCGCGCATCCACGGCAGCGGCAGCGCCGGCCGTGCGGGGAAAGAAAAAAAAAAGAGAAAGCACGCCTTCGTGCATATAGCGTTTGCCGGAAGCGTTTCCCGGCGAAGATTGCGCTTGACGAAGCTGGACCGGGAAGCAACAACTGTAGCATACGAGTCAGGGAGTGACTTAACTACCGTTTCGGATGTAGAAGAAGAACCCGCCTAGCAACTGATTTGTGTTGACACAATTCTATGGGAAGCCCACGTATAGTAGTGATTCCGGAAGAGCAGCGTGAATACAAGGCGCGCGAAAGTGTGGTTAAGTGCATTTCTCTTGTCTCTGGTCTACTATTTGTAGATGCACGATGTAGCGCAAGTCGCAGGCCGTTGAAACATCTTAGGCTAATAACTAGGTAAGCGCACGGGAATGTCGCCATGTTTTCGAGAAAGTTCAGTCACTTAAGCATACGCTAAAGAGGATGAAAGCGAAAGCGTGCGCACCTGCTTAGGCCACTGAGCCATCTTTTTCATTAAAGCTCATTCTCTCTCTCATTCGAATGCGTTGTTACTTCCTATTACTTGTTTTCTCTCACGAAAGGTCGTGGGTTCTAGTGCCTTAATTACCTTTATCTTAATTAGCTGTTCCTTAATTAACTCTATCTTAATGAAGGTAAAGGTAATGAAGATAGAATAGAGCACGGCTTCGTCTTCTTTCCGTGGAGGGCGGGGGGAGGGCTCATAAGGCGGTCGCAAGTGTAGCGCGCGCACGCTCATATATACAGTATATAAAAGCCGGCAGATCCCACGCCCTATGGGAAACGACCATGAGAGCACAAAGACCTAGGAGGCTAGATGGATGAACGGACGGACGGACGGACGGACGTGTGCAGTCACGCACGCACTAGGCACACTTTTAGTAAGCCAGAATCGTGTAGCCGTGGCTTCAAAGAAGCGTGCTCGCCTCGTTCGCGGCGGTCCTCAATGTACCTCATTTTCTTTTCAAAGCCACTAATTTACTTTGTTTACACGAAGCTCCCTGAGAAATGTGACGTCAATTCGAGCATTTTCTGACGTGTTTTTACTCTTTGCGTAGTCGGCCATTTTTCGTCACAGCGCAGTTTCACCAAAGTCACCCGCCAACATAGACACCTAATGATTTCGCCTTAATAATTTCAAGCTACGTCGCAATGGGTAATCGTTCTAGGTGTCGTTTAGAGAGAGAGCTTCGCTGTCCAACCACTTTCACATCGTGGATTGGAGACTAATCTTTTTCTTCATCGCTTCACGAACCCGAGCTGAACGTTTGTCACGCTTGAGAAGCCTGATAAACTGAATTCTGGAATGTTGCGCACCGAAGCCACTATTTGATTATGAGGTACGCCGTAGGGGAGCGCTCCAGATTATTTTTGACCACCAGAGATGGTGGTCATGATGATAACATGACCTAAAGTTAAGTGCGCCTTTGCAATGCTGCCGCGGGGGCCATGATCGAACTGGTGACCTCTAGCTTAGCAGCTCAACGTCATAGCCAGTAAGCCAGCGCGGCGACTGGTGCTTTTTAATTGCTTCCTTGTAGTAAATGCAAGCGTCCCTTTGTTCCCCGCAGGGGCGTCTGCGCAAGCAGGCGTTTGGTGAGTTGCGCCACCACGTACCCGAGCACACGAGGGTTGCACCCTCCCACGTTTAACCCTGCGTGGCTTAGCCGTGTCCGGGGAAAAGGGGATCCTGGGGGTTGAGCCGATGCTGAGTGCTTGGACCTTTATGGCCCCTCGGTGGAGGCAACACACCCCTTTGGCCTCGGCTTCACGTAGACGGCACTCCCGGACTGACCCATCCGGGAGAAATCGGTAGTTGCCTTTTCCTATCCTCCTCTCCAACCTTCGTCTTTCTCTCTTACTTTTAATCTTTCCTGTCTTCTCCTCTCTTCTATATTCCTTCCGATCTTCTTGGCAGCGAGGGCTAACCCTGTGTGAGTAGCCTGCCTAGGTTATTTAATATTCGGTTATAGTGGTGACGTACAGCTGGCGTCTGCAGGGCCTGTGTTTACAGGCACTGCAGCGTCCCCTAGTAGGACTCCATGGTGGGTGGCTGGCGTTTCTGCCGAAACATGAATATTTTATGGCTAATTATTTTCCCGCGCTTTCTGATCGCCCCCAAAAGAGGGGGCGCACCGAAGAAGTTTTTAAATTTTTTGGCCGACAAGTTGAAAACTTTCCGCTACCACGTGCTACACAGTGAGAAAACTGAAAAGACCGTGAGAGTGACCTCACCCTTTATCGTTGCAAAGACTCTGACAGAGACTATAGGACCAGGTTACAAGGCGACGAGGATGGCCAGCGGTGACCTCCTCCTGGAACTCCGCGATAAGAAACAGCATGATAAACTACAGAATCTAGTGTCGTTTGGAGACTTTCCTGTGACTGTGACCCCGCACCGCACAATGAACACCACCCGCGGTGTTATTTCTCATGACGACCTGTTGGAGCTCACCGAAGATGAACTTTTGGAAGGATTCAAAGACCAAAATGTTTTGACTATAAAACGAATCAAGATGAGGCGCGATGGCAAGGAGCTAAAGACAAAACATATAATCCTTCCTTTTGGTTCTAGTGTTCTACCCGAGACCATTGAAGCCGGATACATTAAATTACGTGTCAGGCCATACGTGCCAAACCCTCTTCGATGCTTCAAATGCCAAAGATTCGGCCACAGTTCGCAGACCTGCCGAGGCCGTCAGACTTGTGCGAAATGCAGTGCAACTGAGCATCTCTCTGAATCATGGGAAAACTCTCTCCACTGTGTGAACTGTGATGGGGAGCACGCCGCATACTCGCGGTCGTGCCCATCCTGGAAAAAAGAAAAAGAAATTGTAACAATTAAAGTAAAGAAAAATCTAACGTTCAAGGAGGCACGCAGGCGGGTATCCTACCTGCCAAAGAAAACCTTTGCCGAAGTGGCGCGTCAGGGGGCAGCGTCGCAACGGCTTCCGGCGGCTGTCCGGCCCACACACAGTGAGCCGGCAGTGACGCCATCCCCCCCCCCCCCCCCCCCCCCCCCCGGCGGCTGCAGCTCGCGCTGCTCCGCCAACTCACAAGAAGGGGCCATTGATCTCCGGGCTGGTGGCCTCAAGGGCCTCGTCCCTCGAAACGAGGCCTTCCCGTCAAAACAACCGCTCGCAAGAGCGCGTGTCCAGCGCCTCGCAAGAGGCGATAGACACAACAACCTGCCAGACAGCGCCGCAAGCGCCAAAGGAGCCGCGAGAATCTCGCGATCGCTCCAAAAAAGAAAAAGCCCGCATCACAGGGCCCGACAAGGGCTCTGTAAGTTAAATTAGTCTCTTTTCTAAACACACAGCACAAAAAAACACTTCCAACATGAATACACAAATAATACAATGGAACGTCAGAGGACTCCTACACAACCTCGATGACGTCAAAGAAATCCTACACAGGTTTAATCCTAAGGTGCTGTGTGTTCAAGAGACACACCTTAAATCTACACAATCAAACTTTTTCCGGCAATACGCCATTTTTCGTAAAGACCGCGATGACACAGTCGTGTCTTCCGGTGGTGTGGCTATTGTAGTCGATAGAGGTATTGCCTGCCGGGAATTAAAACTTCGTACGCCCCTAGAGGCAGTTGATGTCCGAGGGGTGTTGTTTGGCAAGCTGATCACTATCAGCTCTATATACATCCCTCCCAATTATCAACTACATAAAACTGAATTTCAAAACTACATAAATGAACTTCCGGAGCCATACATAGTTCTCGGAGATTTCAACGCACATAACACCTTGTGGGGAGACTCGCGTTTTGATGGAAGAGGTCGCCTAATTGAAAACTTTCTTTTTTCCTCAGGAGCATGTTTACTTAATAAGAGCCAACGTACTACGGCGTGGCGCATAATTCATACTCCTCCATAGATTTGAGTATCGTGTCGAGTACACTAATTCCGTACCTGCACTGGTCCGTTCTGAAGAACCCCTTTAGGAGCGACCACTTTCCAATTAAACTAAGCTTAATAAAACAAGATGGTTGCTCGCCACATGTTCCCCGATGGAAGGTTAACTCTGCTAACTGGCAATTTTTTTAAGAAATAACATATTTAGGCCGGGATGACATTGCCTCTCTTAACATAGACGATGCTGTGGCGTATATAACAGGTTTTATAACTGACGCTGCAGAAAGGTGCATACAACAAACTAATGGACTAGCTAATAAGCGTCGCCTGCCTTGGTGGAACGAGGAATGCCAAAAAGCACGTAAAAAGCAAAACAAAGCCTGGGGATTGTTTCGCAACTCCCCAACAGCCGAAAACTTTATTAATTTTAAACAAGCAAAATCGCAGGGCAGGAGAACGCGCAGACGTGCTAAAAGAGAGAGCTGGGAAAAGTACATCTCCAGCATAAACTAGTATACCGATGAAACGAAAGTCTGGAATAGGGTAAATAAATTAATAGGTCGGGAGTCACATCCCCTACCCTTAGTAAATAGCCAAGGTGATAGCCTGGAAGACCAGGCGGATAGTCTAGGCAAACCCTTCGAATATGTATCGAGTGAATTGCACTATACACAATCGTTCCTGAAGTTCAAAGAACGCGAAGAGTGGCAGCCCCTTAATCGCAAAGGTTCATCAAATGAGGCTTACAACCGACCATTCAGCTTAGCCGAACTTAAAGCATCTCTCGCTTGTTGCAACAACTCAGCGCCAGGTGGCGACCGTATCATCTACGAAATGATTAGGTACTTACACCCCGAAACACTGACAACACTCATCTCTCTCTTTAATGCCATGTGGGCGGCTGGATATATTCCTTCCTTGTGGAAAGAAGCCATAGTCATCCCGATTCTTAAACAAGGCAAGGACCCGTCTTTAGCTAGCAGCTACAGGTCAATAGTGCTAACAAGCTGCCTGTGCAAGTTGCATGAAAAAATGATAAACCGGCGCCTAATCTGTTTCCTAGAAAATGACAAAATACTAGACCCCTTGCAGTGTGGCTTCCGAGAAGGTAGGTCAACAATAGACCGCCTTGTTCGCATCGAGGCAAACATCAGAGATGCGTTTATACATAAACAGTTTTTACTTTCGGTCTTTGTAGATCTAGAGAAAGCGTACGACACGACATGGCGCTTCGGTATTCTGCGAGATCTTTCCGCGATGGGAGTCCGTGGAAATATGTTAAACACAGTCGAAAGCTACTTGTATAACCGGACGTTTCGCGTAAGAGTGGGCAATGTTTTATCTAGAACATTCACCCAGGAGGCTGGCGTGCCACAAGGGGGTGTGCTTAGTTGCACACTCTTTATTGTAAAAATGAACTCCCTGTATACAGTTATTCCACGCAGCATGTTTTATTCTGTGTATGTCGATGATGTACAGATAGGTTTCAAATCATGCAACATTGCTATCTGCGAACGACAGGTACAGCTTGGATTAAACAAACTGTCTAAATGGGCTGATGTAAATGGATTTAAAATAAATGCAAAGAAAAGTACGTGCATACTTTTCTCAAACAAAAAAGGCATGACACCAGTGCCAAATCTCACGATTAATCAAGAGGAACTATCCGTGAGCAGTGAACATAAATTCCTGGGAATAATTCTAGACTCGAAGCTTGCCTTTATCCCCCATCTTAAATATTTGAAGGCAAGGTGTCTGAAGACGATGAACCTTTTAAAAATTTTGTCGCGCGCAACATGGGGTAGTGACCGAAAATGCCTACTGAACTTGTACAAGTCTTGTCCGCTCACGCCTTGATTACGGAGCTTTAATTTATAATTCCCCAACGCCAAGTGCATTAAAAATTCTAGACCCCGTTCACCATCTGGGCATCCGCCTCGCGACCGGTGCTTTCCGAACAAGTCCGATCCACAGCCTCTACGTAGAGTCGAATCAGTGGTCACTTCATCTGCAGCGTTCATATAATAGTTTTACATATTTTCTTAGAGTACACGCGAACATTGAACATCCCTCTTATTCAACCATAAACGACATGACCACTGCCACACTCTTCCAAAATCGACCGGCATCGAGAAAACCGTTCTCTTTGCGTGTGCAGAATCTTAGTGAGGAAATGGGTGTTCCGTTGCTTGAACACTGTCTTATGGCTCCAGCGAAACTGTTACCGCCGTGGCAGCTCATAGAGTGTGACACATCATTCGTGGAGGTCACTAAGCACGCAACAGAGGCACATATCAAAATGCATTTCCTTGAACTCCAGTCCAAGTATACATGCACAGAGTTTTATACAGACGCTTCTAAGTCACGTGACGGGGTGTCGTATGCAGCCGTCAGCCCATCCTTCTCGGAATCCGGTGTACTCCACCCGGAAGCAAGTATCTTTACGGCTGAGGCCTGTGCACTATTGTCAGCTGTGAGGCATATAAGGAAATCTAAACTTCAAAAATCAATCATATTTACAGACTCTCTAAGTGTCGTAAACGCTTTAAAGTCACCCTGTAAGCAGAAAAATCCTATACTCATTGAGCTCTCTTCCGTACTGTGTAGAGCGTATGTATCTAACCAGCATATCATTATATGCTGGGTGCCTGGCCATAGAAGCATTGAGGGTAATGTGCTAGCTGACCGAATGGCTACGTCAATAACATCGCACGCTACTAATCCTACAGCTGCTGTTTCTGCAACAGATTTGAAACATTTCTTCCGTAAGAAATTGCGAAGCCATTGGCAACGTCTGTGGGATGCACAAACTAATAATAAGCTTCACTTGATTAAGCCACAGTTAGGTTTCTGGCCCTCCGCAACGAGAACACGGCGAACTGATGTCCTGTTCTGTCGTCTCAGAATAGGTCATACATTTGCCACCCATAGTTTTTTGTTGACCGGGGATAAACCACCAACCTGTGGTAGGTGTGGTGAGAAGCTAACCGTCCTCCACGTTCTCCTGGAGTGTCGGGATGCCGAAGCAGATAGAAAAAAACATTTCCCTTTAGCTTACCGCTATCATGTCCCTCTGCATCCCAGTATGTTTCTTGGTGAGGAACCGCTGTTTAGCACTAAAGCAGTCCTCGCTTTCTTAAATGACGTGGTACTGCATGTTATAAGCCCAATAAATTCATAGCGCATCCTCCCTCCAGAGAATGCTGCTGTGATAGTAGCTTTGTATAAGCACATGCCTCCAGGCCCTTGTGGTTCAAGGGCTCTGTTTAGGCAGTAGTGCTTCTTTCCAACTACTACATCTTAAATATTTTAAATATCTTGTCATTCTTTCTCAGCGCATTCTTCATTTCATAGTACACCTCATTAGTCATTGCCATGATTTTAGTGCATGTATATTTTACACATTTTACAGCGATAATTTTTAGGCCCCTTTACAGCCACACTTCATCTACTTCTCAGAATTCATCGCTCCACTGCACACTCACAAACACTGGCATGGCGCTCTTTGGCCATAACTGGCCCTTGCGCCATAAAACAGCACACATCATCATCAAGCATCCCTTTGTTGCATGGGCCAAAACGCGCCGGCAAACTGCACTGAGTATTGTTCTCCAAACTGTTTGCATCCATGACAAGCGAGAATTATAATTTTTCAACACCGTATAGAGGCTTGGGCTAGTCGGTACATATTCCACAAGGGAACAGCGCAAACAGACGAAGGGCAAGAAGGGGAACACACACCAGCGCTGACTGATGACTGAATTCTTTATTAAGAAAGCAACACAAATATGTACCTAAAGAAAACAAAGGTATCTCGTTGTTCTTGGTAATCTAATCTTCTTGGTCATCTAATCGGTGTCTCATTCTTTTTGGTCATCTAATCCTCTTCTTGGTCATCTAATCCTCTTCTTGGCCATCTAATCCTCTTCTTGGTCATCTTATCTTCTTGGTCATCATACCTTCTTGGTCATCTAATCGGTGTCGCATTCTTTTTGGTCATCTAATCCTCTTCTTGGTCATCTCATCTTCTTGGTCGTCTAATCCTCTTCTTGGTCCTCTCATCTTCTTGGTCATCTAATCCTCTTCTTGGTCATCTAATCGGTGTCTCATTCTCCTTATTCATGCGCAGTGATGTACCTTTGTTTTCTTTATGTATATATATAAAGGTAATTCAGCCGTCAGTCAGCGCTGGTGTGTGCTCCCCTTCTTGTCCTTCGTCTGTTCGCGCTGTTCCCCTGCCGAGATAATGTTTTTTTTTTTCCTTGGTGTTGAAAGTATCTCTCATAAAATGCAAAATGTTTACTACACCGGAGAACATGCACTTCAGCTTCGATGGCTTCAAGTGTGGGTAGTTTCGTTTTGCTTGAAAAAAATCTCGTTGTTTCCTCCACGTTGGCATGTAGACTAAAAGAAAGAGCTGGGTGTATTCGCACAAAACTCCTGGTTATGGAATAAGAAAAAAACTTTTCCCTAAGGTGTACAGTTGTACCTTGCACTTTCCGCAAGTATATGACGTATTCCGCTTTCCTTCCGACATTTTACAAACTTGTGCTGCAGATGCTTGTCGACGGAAAACATGACTGAGTGTCAAAGCGTACGGCTGCTCTGACTGGTATTTCTTTATTAGGTTGTTTTAGTTTTGCTAAGGCAAGAGCCTTTGGAAGCGCCACAAAAAGTTCAGCTTCTTCAGTGGTGGTCCTTGCTTTAGCCCTTATCAGCCCTATCGCCACTGTAAGCTTGGGAGAGAGATTTATTGAAGGGAAGGGAGAGAGGACGGTCTGAGCTAATGTGCTCTAGCCTGCGGAGTCGCATAGTACTCAGCTAAGAGATCCTATTCCTCTCATCCATGGTGTCCACTACAGTGGACAAACTACGAAATGAGTTATGAAGAAAAAAAGCTTGGCTCTACTACGTGGCAGTCTCTACAGCAATTGCTTGGGAAAGCTTCTATTGCGTTCATGCTAATTCGTCTGCAGAGCTTCGCTGTCAGGCAAGCCATAAATGAAGGAGTGGAGGCAAGTGTTACCTGCCGAAACAGGAGGCAGCCAACCTTCAAGTGCAATTGAAAAAGAACCGTGGGTTGGTGGCGCCTCTGAGAGTAGCTAGTTCAAATTTCTTTTTTGTCTTCTGAAGTAATCGCGACGCATATAGGCTTATACAATGCCATAAACACCCAAGGAAAATCACAGAAATTCCTCCGTTCTAATGGACAGCGTGTTACAGAAGGATATGCTTTGTTGTTCAAGACGGCAGTGAACATCGCTAATTTGGTCGAATGTTTCTGTATTTGATTTGGCTTTCTTGTTTTCATATTTGACATGGTTGTATACTCGTGAGGATAACGACGTGTACCAACACCTTCGAAATTGCAGCCTACTGTAAATACCTTCATCGTACGTAAGCCGAAATGTAGCACGGCGGCCAGTCTTTGGACCGAACAGAGAAAATTGTTTCGCCCATATTTACGAATACGGCATTGACCTGAAGTGTCAGAGCAGGGACTGGACAAACAAGGTGAGCCAAGGCCACAAAAAAAGTCGTTTAGAAGAAAGCAAATAGGAAAGCCATGTTGGATTGTGTCTTTAGAATGCCATGAAATTGTGGCCCATAAATTTGTACCTGAAAGTCAAACTGTCCATGCAGCTTTCTACGTACAGGTCCTGAAGCGTCTGAAAGATGGTGTACACAGCGTGCGTCGAAATTTTCCGAAAGAGCTCACTGGATCCTGCAGCACAATATGGCTTCTGCGAACTCATTGGTAGCGCGTGAGTTTCTGGCGCGTAATTCTACCACTGTGCTGGAACACCCTCTCCACTCGTGTTATTTAACACCCTGCGACATTTCTTTTCTTTTTTTAATAAATGCAAACTTATACTTCAGGGCCGGAATTTCAGGGATGTGATAATCCAAAGAAAATTACGTCGTTGTTGTAGCGCTTAACTAAAGAGGTCTGCTTAAGGGTGCTTCCAGCAATGAAACAAGAGATGGAACCGGTGCATCGTGTCTAACTGGGACAATTTTGAACGTTGCCACATTGACGTGTCTGAAATTTTGTGAAACGAATGTTTTGAACGTACTGCACGAACTGTTGGGACAGCCCTTGTAGGGCCCTTTTGAGGTCAACAAAGTGAATTTCCCAACCATCATCCAGCCGCTTCAGACGAAACCCGCGTCATTGTTAGACTGCGTGAAAACTAAGCTGAGAAAGGTTTGATTCTTCGAAATAGAGAATTCGCAATTTCTTTGTTCTGTGCGCGCTTTCGCAAGCGAGTAGCGGACATTAGCTTTACAAGACGTACATGTACAGCAAATGTACGATATACACTTGAAACTGACCATTCAAACCCGAAGAATGGCCGGAAGTTTATATGCATGTGGCACAGTAACTGAAAATTGTAAAGTTCTAGCTATATTTAGACACCCGAGATGGGCAGGAAAAGCTGGTCTCAGGCGAAAAACATCATTGCTAGATTACACCTCTGAGGGGTACGCAAAAAGCGGGGTGACATTTAAAAAAACGGAGATGAACGCGGCAGAGTTCAAGATATATCGAGTTGTTGAATATCAGCCTCAGAATAAGGTTTCTAGGGGCGGTGACCTTATAACTGGCTGCCAATCAAAACTCCCCTTTTCTTTCTTTTTGATCATTTTCGCCAGTAAAGCTACGCAACAAAATGTTGGAAGGTCACCGAACTGTGGCTGCGGCAGAATAACAATCAGTTGTTCACATAAGATAGCTCTGGAGTGTCAGATAAATGACGTAAGTTAATACAAATCACGTAAAACGGCCTGCTTCTTGCAATCAGAGAAGAAATAAAAATTTTTTGTAATCGTCAACTTACACGTCCTTGATGTATAACAAGCCACTGACGTATCATACAAGCCACTGACGCTTGGTGCCATGATATCCGAGTCCTTGCTACAACGCCGAGCCCTAATCACTGGAGTGTGACGAAGGTGCTTGGCTATTGCCAGGTTGATTGAAAGAAAAGTAATAGCTTGGAGTGATTTTTATGCCGTGTCGGCAAAAACCTTTCCGAGAAGGCTACACGTTCATCCCACGAAAGAGCTGAGACCACTCCGTTCGCTTACTCTAGAAAAGATAAGAAATCCAGGAGAAAACTATTTTTCTTCCAACACGACGACAGCTGTGTCTTTTAGTCTAGAAATCATAACTTTCAAGCATATTAGAACTACGTTATGGCATGTCCGTAAATGTATACCAGTTCACGGAATGTCGGAACACCAGACGCGCTGACGGAATAAAATGATGATGATGGTTTCCAATGCCCTCTATATTGAAATGGTGCAGCTACATTCACCTAACCTCTTTGAGGTAATCAGGTTTTACTACTTCTATTGCATTCGAGCATTTTGCCTATATATCCTGGATGTCTTCTTTAAAACCTATATCTCTATGCTGTACAGTTCCTTATTCCTGTAACTACTCCGGCACCCGTGTACTTGCGTTGTAGTGCGCGTTAAAGAACCCCGGGTGGTCAAAATTATTTCGGAGCCCTCCTGCCGCAGGCCAGAGGCAGCAGCCTATAGCGTCTCGCCGAGACTGGCGCCGTTGCATTTAGAGTTAGGGTTAGCACTCAGTCCGGCGTGTTCGGCACAAAATCGGCGATAAGTTCAAGTCATAGATTTTGTTACGAAACGAGGCCCCTATAATAACTTAGCTCTTGAAGTCACGGAACTTCTCGACCTTAAGCGAAGAAATGGCCAAAATATCGCCTTTCAATTGAATACCTGCACCTCGGAGCGTTGTCGGGAAAGAATAGTCAGACGCTGAAGCAAAAATTGCCTTGAACGATCTCTGTGGCGAACACGCTGCGTTGTCGCGAACGGTAACGAACGCCCTACTGAGCTGAGTAATACGTAACCGTACATTTCAGCGCTTGACCGAACTACATCGACATGACAGTGCGAGATTGCAAATAGTGCAACCGTGATTATAAGGCAAGGTATAGCCTTCTAGATGATAATGATGATCCTTTATCATGGCTCGCACCCACTGAGCCGTCTAGCTGCCGTTGAACTGCTTCTCCTCTTTCTGCTGCGGATCCTCCGACGATGACGATGCCGCCACCGCTGCCAATATCGTCGTTTGACGTCGTCGTCATCTTCGTTTTGCCGAATAGCTTACGCGCAGAGGCATACTTATATAACAGATGGGTATGCTGGTGACAAATCAGATCCCGGCTTCAGTGTAATTCGCAGTCCCGTGGGTCGCGTGGTGGGATCTCCGCGTCTTGGCGTGACTTGCTGGGCAGGCATGTAAAGGTTACGCTACAAAACGCTGTGCAGAATATGAACATCTCTACAGAATTTATTTAACCGCTTCACGAAAGCTTCGTTTCACGTGTATTCGAGTACCAGTACGTTCCAGCAAAAGCGACGCTGTGGCGGAGGCTCCAGTTCACGTGATGGCTCACCGCGCCAAGAAGACAGAGAGAATGACCTCGTGAGCGAAAAAAAGAAAAGAAGAAGAGAAAGTCAGTGAGCTTGCAGGCCATTCGAAAGGGACTTGCTAACCGACCAGGCAAATATAGAGCACGATATTACCTGCCCGCCCACTCTGCCTTACTGTTTCTACTGGCAAGCAGAACCGTTTACAGACCTACGCGCGGAAAATTTAGTTCCGCCATTTCTGACGGTAAGTATCGGCGAACATTTCTTCTGTATGAAGTTTTAAACATAATTCACCTCAGCATGCTACCTCCGAGCGAAATTTGACAGCTACGTAGCCGGCATCTTATGGTAAAAGCCTTTTGTGCTGTCTCTCTCATCCAGGCAACGTTAATGTAAAGGTGTGTTGTAATCCATCTGGTGTCGTCTGCTTTTATCAGTCACCTTCGACTACGTGTGACGAAGTTTTGTTCACTGAAACAACTCGGTGGTCTTGCAACCAATGAGTTTTCAAACGAGAGTTCTAGCTATTTTGTAAACGTACTGCAGTTTACGCAATAGCGGAACGGCAAGAACATCGGCGACAGAAGTAGCGCTGGAAGCGCCATCTTGTATCGCTCTCTTCAACCCCAAAGCCTTAGAAAAGTTTGTACCGCGTCATTGTTTTCGCAGAAGAGGGAAAAAGAAAAAGAAAATTATGCACTATACCCTAATGATATTTGCTTCCGAGGCCAATGCTCCAGCAAGATAGGTAGATCCAGTGTTATCAGAAGCGCAAGGTATAATTGGCTTCAGGAACGTGCTTCATGGTTTCGCATTTAATAGGAGTAGGAACGCGTGCACCCGCATTCGCCGCAGCACAAAAGCGATAGTTACAAATTTAATTGTGATTAGTTAATAATAACACGCCAAAAGAAAAAATGCTGGCTCTCCCGTAATCGAGAGTAGATGTAAATATGAAATGACTACCATATGGCGTCTTTTGCTGGCTGTGGTGCCGCCGTCTTCAACCGCATTTCTTCTTCCAACAGTGCGACGCGCTCAGCGTCTGTCACTACTTTGTCTTCTTGTCGCGGACCGCTGGCGTTCAAAGGAGCGCAGGTAACCTCTGTATCTGCCTTTTGAACGTCACTATTGGAAATGACAAATAAAGCTTCAGAGTACTAGAAGTTACAGCTTGAGTGACATTGTGAACAAACATTAGAAAGAAATCGGAAGCGATGATTTTTGTAACTTGTTTGGGAAGTAACTAACGTATGTGATGCGGTCCTGCACAAAGGGTTGTTGGCCAAAGACCTTATTTTCTTTAACTTTTGACTGGTTGTCTGGATGATCTCGTTTTGTTCTCGCAGCGATGCGCGGATGTTCTCGCTTTAGTGCCCGATAACGGCTCTGGCTCTTGTCTCAAGGTCACTTGAAGGTCGCCGACAACGGGAGTCAAAAGTATTTCACGCTTAAAACGACGTCTGCGGGCTTCTGAACTGCGAATTAACGCTCGTGAATGCAACTACGCACACCTCGGTCGCCATGGGGGTGTGCAAGATATGCGACTGCCGGCACCTGGTGATGCCGCGTTGTACTCAGGCCGACGTCGGAGACCTATTGTTGCCTTTCTCTTTGTGCCGGGCACTGAAAGTATGTGCCCTTGAACCTACTTACAACGAACAGGCTTTCGCGCTTGATATATAGATCGATATATCGGGTAATTCTAAATACCCAAACTCGCCTATAACGAACATAAAGGAAAGTTTGTTATGCGTTCGTTAAATACAGGTTTATTATCTCCAGTGAACAAAAGGAAGGACGGAAAGAATAAATGTTTGGAAGACGTCTTTACTACACGTAGTACTCGGTAAACTTTGTCCATGCCTTCAATCGTTCCTCAGCGTCAATAGGAATGTCGGCTCGATGGTATGCTTCGGTTCGCTTCCGTACATACTTGCCTTCACGCTCGAAAAAAGAAAAGGTCGAAATAAAAGGAATAGGTCTACGGTAACCTCGCGTTCGATATATACAATGTTCAGTTCGTTTTGAGTGAGTTATTTAAAGGGACACTAAAGGGAAAAATGATTTCTCCTGTATTAGTAGACTACCCTTCCACAATATAGAAAACACCACTCTTACCGCAAAAAGCCCCTTGGTAAGCCAGAAAAAAAAATGAAAAACACAGAAGGCGAGTGGCGACGCCATCTTGAAGTTCCCGCCCCAGCTCCCGGTGACGTCATGGATTTTGACAGCGTCTTCTAGGTCTCAGTTAATTATTTAGCGGTAAAGATTGACTAAATTGTGTTCTATAGAAGCCCAAGACTGAATATGGCAAGTTTCGCGAACTTTTAATGAGCCAACGTGGCCCAATTACGAAAAATTACTTGAGAAGTCGTGACGTCGTTTTGAAGTGCTGACGTTGGGGTTTCCGCTCGAAATTCAAAACAATTAACTATGAACTTCATTTTCCCTTCTAAACAATGACCTATTGCAGTGTAATTAACGACAGCAGAGTTTTCGAAGAACACTCTATCAGTCTAAGTTGATTTATTGTTTTGCTTTAGTGTCCGTTTAATAGTGTATGGGCAAAGTTTCGCGTGTTCGATGCGGAGAATAACTTTGCTTTGCCTGAGTTCGTTATAATCGGATTCAACGAGAGGCACTGGTAGTGCGCACTATTTTCAGTTGCAGATCTGCGTGCTCTAGTTGGCATTGGCGTCACAAGACGGTACCACAGGCGCTGCTGCGCAACTGCGCCTCACCGCTGTTCCGGTATTCCGCCTCGAACTCTCTCGTATAAGAGATTTGCAGCGTTTCCGTAAATGTATTGCCGTAGAGGTATACGGAATCAACAACAATGGCAGCGACATATGATGACGTAGAGTCCAACCACAGAGCACTCAAAGCTATAATACTGCGGTGGCATATATGCTGTTTAATCTCTGGTGTAAAGCGCTGCTAGGGAGGTAACGGTGAACTTGCTGTAGTCTTATGATTTTTTTTCTTTCGGTGAGAACACTGCTGCGGCACATTTTTTCAGATGCATTGTAGTTGCGTAAAACGCCACCAGATGTCCCCACCAGCTTTGGTACTGGCGTCCACGGCTGCGGTAACCCGGTAATCCGCAAACGGTAAAAAATGTTCACGGACAAAGTAAAAAACTCTCAGTAGGTGCTGAAATATATCCGTGCGCTTCGTGCATCGACTGAGAAGCCCAAACTGCACCCGGTATCGGCGAACTCTTCTCCCTTCGCGCAGAGCACATGACGTCACACGAGGCGAAGATCGTGGGGCCACGTCGCGCCTTGGTCATGCTCGGCGCGATCCTGTTCGCCACGGTTTGGCTTTCTGCCTCGAGACTCAACTACGCGAGAGTGCGATCGGCCCTGCGTTCGAGCTTCGCAAACAGAAGCAGGCTCGTCGCCGACTTTCTCCTCGGCGAAGCCAATGAGAGGTGAGACAGTTTCCGTGGTTTCGTTTCGAACGTGCGTTGAAGGCAAAACGTTAAATCTGGAGTATGCGTTAAGGCGTTAATAAGTGAATCGCAGTGCATGAGGCGAGGGATGACCTCAGAAAGATGAAAAACAGAGTGCTTACTCAACCAAGAGGACAGGTAGACTCACGTAACCTAAGCTGACTTAACCTAACCTAACTTGAAGCTGACTTGACAGACTGAGTTGGAGAGCAATGTGTGAGCAGTACCTCTATTTCCTTACTAGACAAAGAAATTGCTTTTGTGGGCACGTGTTAAGCGTTAACGATTCTGGCTTCATTTTTTCGGTTTGTACAGTACGTGCGTACGAGTATGTATGTTCCGTGCTAATAAATCAGACGTCTGGCCCTTTGTGTGTCTTCTTTCTGAGATGGTCTCTTATCTCATGCGCTATGATTATGCAAGACGAACTAGCTTGAATTTCCGATTTAGTATTGTATTGTTTAGTTGTGTTAAATAAATAAACTTTCAAACTTTCAAGTGCACAACAAAAACAAGCGGTGCATCAGCCATAAATACTAAATCAGTCTAGACGCGAAGAAAATTCTTTGAAAGCTCTATTTTCATAGATTTGGTGGTATGAATATTTTTATACATTCAAAACTAGCGATTGGACCCTCACCATTTCTGGGAACCCTAAAGGCCCGACATACCCGACACCAGCGTGATAATGCATTAATAGCTTTTTTTTCACGAACTGGCATACTTAGGTTGTCTTTTCTGCCACGTTAAATACATGACTGGAATTGCATGCTGCGAACATTTTACTAAAACTACTGTTCATTGTTTCTTTGCTCACTTTCTAATGTTATCTGTTTCACTATAATATGCCGACCCTGATTTTACCTATCAGTCCGCAGTTGGTTATGAATAAACAAGAAGGTTCTCTGCTATTGTAAAATATATTAGGCCAAACGCGCCCTTCTTTAGAAAGGGGGGGGGGGGGGGATCTTGCAGAACATCTCACCACCGATACGTCAGAGTACATGTCACAGATTTTGAAGTATATTCTCGTAGTTGGCCCATTTTGACGCAGTAAAGCTCCTCAAAATGTTCTAAATGAATTCCTTAGTTCCTTTAAAATGCTATGTGCTTCCTGTCTACGGAAGAGTGAATCTGCCCTGAGTAGACGCCCTCAGTCAGCATTTATATATACAGGGTGTTTCAGCGAACACTTTCAAAATTTATTTAATGTTACCTGTGGCAGATAGCCCGATTCTAGTTAATGAGCTGGTCTACTCAAAGAGGCGGACATTACTTGCACAAAAAATTGAAATGCATAATCTGATAATCAACAGAAATTAAGTAATTAAGTTGTTAACTAATTATCTGATGGCCCATATTGGAATTTACAAATTGTAGCCGTGCAGTTCGCAAGGAGGATCCACTTGAAATTAATTCTCAGGATGACGCCAGTTACGAGATATTAATTCCCGAACTTTGCGGAGAAATGCATTGGCGTTCCAGTTAATTTTGTGCTTCGATGCATAAAGCGATGTTTTGTTAAGAAACTAACTGGAACGCCAATGCATTTCTCCGCAAAGTTCGAGAATTGATATCTCCAAACTGGTGTCATCACGAGAATTCGTTCCAAGTGGATCCACCTTGCGAACTGCACGGCTACAATTTGTAAATTACAATGTGGGCCATCATTTAATTTGTTAAAAACTTAATTAGTGAGTATTTGTTAATTATTCGATTATGCATTTCAATTTCTTGTGCAAGTAATGTCCGCCTCTTCGAGTAGACCAGCTCATGAACTAGAATTGTTTTGACCAGTTGGGATTCCTTAATTTCACACAGACATATTAAGTATCAGGGGCGTTTTCTTACATTTCGCCACCATCGAAATGCCTCCGCCATGACCTGGTTCGAGCTCATCCGTTTATCGGCCTTGTGTCTTCGCTTACTTGACAAACCTCCTTTCACAGTGATAGCGGACATATATCGCCATAACTGTATAATCTACTAATACAGATTAACGTTATAATCCTCGGATAACATTTTTAGCGCCAGCGGATGTGGACAGAAGGAAGAAGTTGACAACACAATGCGCTATTGTGTTGTCAACGTCTACCTCCTGCGCTAAAGGTGTTATCCAAATTAGAGTAGCAACGTGTCCAACATATAGTTCTATACAGATCATAATCCTGTTTAGTGTTCGTTTAAGATCTACAATATTTTTTTTCTAGAATGCCGCAAATTTTACTGCAAGCGGAGGGAGGATTGGTGAGTTGAAAATTTTGCAAAAACGAAAGATGATCGTAGTGACGCCCCAGTGAACTTCGCGTGCAGCTTCTCATGACGTCGTAAATATTTGGCAGCGCCTTCCCCTCTTTCGCCACAGAGACTTCGGAATAATTTTTACAACATGGGGTTCTTTAACGTTTTGGCATTTCGCCCACTACTACACAAAAGTACACTCGACCCCGCGTTCGAGCTTCGCTACAAAGAGCAGACTTGTTACCAACTTCCTCCTCGGCAAAGTCAGCAAGCGCCTTCAAACGGACGCTAAAGGTAAAACGTTAAATCGAAACTATAGGCTAATGGGACGATAGGCAAATCACAGTGTTTAGGAAAGAGGCGACCGCGGAAACATGAAAAACAGAGCGCTTACTCAACTTTCTGGATAGATAATTCAAGTAGATTTGACAGGCCGAGTATAGGAGAGCAATGATTGGGCACTCCCTCAATTTCCTTACTAAACAATGAAATTGATTTTCTGTCGATATGTTAGGCCTTGTTTGAAGTTGTATTGCTGTTTCTGATTTCTGATTGTGTTCCTATACAGCATATACAAGTACGGCAGACATTACCAAATCTTGTCTGGAAGCTTACCACTGTCGTTGAAAAGAAAAGTGTACAGTCATTGCATTCTACCGGTACTAACATATGGGGCATAAACTTGGAGGTTAACAAAGAAGCTCGAGAACAAGTTAAGGGCCGCGCAAAGAGCGATGTAATGAGAAATGTTAAGCGTAACGTTAAGAGACAGGAAGAGATCAAACAGGGATAGCCTATATTCTAGTTCACATTGAGAGAAAAATGGAGCTGGGCAGGACATGTAATGCGTAGGGTAGATAACCGGTGGAACATTAGAGCTACAGAATGGGTGCCAATTGAGAAGGGTAGGTGGGTATATCGATGGACGGACGGACGGACGGACATGCTAAATCAGTGTGAACTCGGAAACATTCTTTGACAGCTCTGTTTTTGTGCTTTTGGTGGTATGAATAGTTTAGCACATTGAAAATAGCATCTAAAACCATCACAATTTTTGAGGCAACTGTAAATCAGTGTAGGATAGGAAAGTGTTTTTTAAGTTCGGTTTTCGTGCATTTGGTGGTACGGGTCTTTTCATACATACATTCCAATTTAAAGCAATTGAATCCTCACCACTCCTTGGACGCTTAAAGACAGGACATACCCGACAGCCACGTGAAAATTCACCAACACCTTACTTTGCACGAACGGACACATTTAGGTTCTCCTTGTTTCTCACTAGTACGATGCATGACTTGAATTCTTGCGCGAACATATTCCTGAAACTCCTGTCCGGTGTTTCTTCGCTCACTTTGTATAATCAGTTCCACTATGAAATGGCCGCCATCTTGGGCGTTGTGTCCTCAGTGTTTTAACTAAAAATGAAGCCAAAAGTTTCCCTATTATAGAAAATTAGCGCAGCATAATTAATTTTTCTCTAATTTCGTGCAGAAACCTCGCCGTCGGCACGTCAGCATCACGTCGCGAATTTCGAAGTATATTCGCATATCCGGCCAGTTTCGACGCAGCAAAGACCTCTAGAAACTTGCCAAATTAGTTATTCGGTCTCGTTGGAATGCAACGTGGTCCATCTTTGCCGATGAAAGATTCACTCGCCCCGAGTAGGTGCCCTCAAAAAGTCCTGACGTCATGGCACGCTGGTGCGGAACATTCATGGCGACGTGGCCACCCGTGTTTCGTTCTTCCGACGTTTCTGACTTACCAAGCCCCGCTCTGACAGTAGAAGTGGCAGTTTCGCTTATTACGGCAGAATCGAAATTTACTAATATCGATGCACTTATTATTTCTCTTCCGCGTCTCTCTTCATTATGCAGTGAATTGCAGATTTTTTTTTTTCAATAATCGTGAAACTCTTACTCCTAAACAGTTATTGACACGATGTTTAGCGTTACATGAAGGTCCGGCACTTCTTAAACCCCCACAGAAAATGCTGGCAAGCCTCACAGCGCCCTAAATAATTTAATGTAATACCTTTTCTACAGCCAGTTTCGGTTTCGCTTCTACTGTGTGTCGTGACGTCCCGACACAGTATGGGGTCAGGTGGCAGCAAGTTAGTGTGGCGTTGTGACGTTCCTTCTGGCGCGTTAGGTCGTTCGCTCTGCTGCTACGTCAGCCCTCAAAACGAGTATAGCAGCGTACGAGGCGAGCGAGGCAGTCGGAGCGAGAGATGGAAACGCCACAATGCCCAACTCCCACGTGACCACATGCAGTCGAACCCGGATATCTCGAATCCACATATAACGAATCATTGTGTATAACGAACAGCAGTAAAATCCCCTTCAGAATTTTTTTATCACATTTTTGTTTTATGTATTGGGCTACCTATATATCGAACATTTCGTGATCCCCTTCTGATTCGAGATATCCACCTGGGAAAACGAAACCAAAACTGGCTGTGGAAAAGGTATTATGATGATGATGATGAAATAAACTTTAATTTTCGAGACGGTGTTCCCGAAATGTTATTATATTAAACTATTAACGGCACGTCTGAGGCTTGTTACTATTTTCTCTATGGTTAGAGGCCCGAGACCTTCGTTTGACGCAAAAGAAAGATAAATAGGCGAATATATGTCAGTAACGGCTTAATGTAGGCGGAGGCTGAGCCAAACAATACTGAAGAACGACAGATCGACTTCATTGGCTCATGGGCTTTTTTGTCCCAGTGCAAATCTGGCACTACGCGAGACTGTGCGAATATGAGGCGCTGTCATATTTGCTATTAATGCGTAAGCATTCTTTGGTGAGTATACCCTAGCAAAATCTGTCCGTCACGCGAAAAGTACCTGCACAAAAATGTATAATTTGCGAAGTTAAGACGTTTAATCGTTATAATAGTGTAAATGTACATGATTGGTGCCTTTATAAGCGATAAAGAACAATTGAAACCAAAAAGAATATTTATCAGAGAGAATACCCATATGATCAGATTTATGCATACCTGAGGGATACATAGGGCTCTGTAGAAAGTGTATAGGGAAGCCTATATAGTAAGGGCGGGCAAACTAAAATTTGGGGGTGTGCCAACTTGAAATTTAGGGGTGGGCCAGTTTGAAACTTGGGGGTGGGCCAACTTGAAATTTGAGGGTCGGCCAACTGAAATTTGGTGGTATGCTTACGTATACTTCGATGATTTAAGTGAAGTTTCTGCATACTTTTTGATGCATTTTGTGTATGTGGCGGTGCACTTCACGATCTGTTCAATGTGAATTTTAACCAACTAGACCGACTCGTCGTCTTGTTACCATCAGAGACGCCGTATATAGTAGGAGACTCCGCGGATTGATTTTGATCACCAGGGGGTGTTCCTTAACGTACCCCTACATATCTAAGTACATGAGCGTTCTTGTATGCGGCCGCCGCGGTTCGGAATCAAACCCGCGACCTCGTGCTCAGTGCTTACAAAATCATTATAGAGATGCTGCTGTGTTCCAATTATTTTTTCTTGCCTTCAATGAAATGCCAGTTGATATTCGATGGCATATCATGCATTATTTTTGTAAGGGTGGCAGAACGCCATACCTTTGAGCTATCTATACTGCGATGGGTAAAAAAATTGGTGCGGTTTAGCTTTGGTTAACCCTGGTTGATGGCTAAAGCTTCACTGCCCTGGCTAGGTGTCGAGCTGTGGCCGAGGTGTGGTTTCGCAATGATATACAGACATGTTTGCAATGAGTACATTGTTTATTCATCATTTTTATGTCTATGAAGACACTGCGGTGATCAGTAAAGTAGTGAGACTTAGTTGCAACTCGCAGCCGGGCCCAATTCTACTCGGGCAACGGCGGCAATGTCTACTTTCAGGGCTCCGTAAAGGCCTAAATATAGTCCAACGTAGCACACGTTATGTCACGTTGGCTCATGGATGCATGGGTGCATGGATGGTTCAACGTACTCACGCCGCCAACGTAACCGGACGTGTGGCCAATGCGCTTCGACGCGCCCGGCGTCTGATGACGCTCGCCCGCGTGGTGGTGGTGAATTCTTTACTTCGCCCAAAAAGAGGGGACCAGTCCAAGGACCGGTTGCGCTGGCTTAGAGGAGGTCGGCGGGGATCCCTTGGGATTCCGCGGCCTCCACCGCACGCTGGATGAGCCGACGTTGGTCTACTGGCTCGGAGCTACGCAGGAGGGACTCCCACGACTCTGGGGTGTTTGTTTTGTCTGTGTTGTAATGCGTACAAGTCCACGCCATGTGCATCAGAGTGGCCGGAGCTGAGCAGTGTTTGCACCGAGGTGTTATTTGCGTGCCGATAACGTCGGACTATAAACGCGCCTTAATGCTATCTTGTGGTTTGACCTCTAGCTCTCAAGGTGAAAACTGTTGAGTCGCCGACGGATGCCCGAGGTAGCATAATGAAGCTCTCGCTTCAAAAAAGTGCCAACGCACCGTTGAAGTACTTGCACAGCCTCTCATGACGTAATAAATTTCGATGGCTCTTTTACCTGCTTAATCAACTGTTTTTTTTTTCTTTGTCGATAAATAATTGCATGAACTTTAAATGAACCGGAGAGTCAAGTTAAGCCGTTTGGAGTTCTTTTTTTTTTTCTGCTTTATACCTGCCAACAATTGCAACCGTAACTGTCATCAGCGCCGGTACGTCACATTGACGTGCCAGCGCTATGGTTTTGGTGCAAAATTGTATGGTTGGAAGGTAATTAAAAATTCGGGGAACTCCGAAATAAATTATCGGTCTAAACGCCCCAAAACTGTTCAGTCGGTTATGAGGGGCATTGTAGTTATCACTTATCAAATGTGATAGTGTGTTACAGGTTGCCTGAGATTGCTACAACGTTCATGAGAGAATTGGAAAACTCCTCATTAAGTAGCGATATATTTCGGAGCGCTTTTAGATAAATCAGTTTTTACCGCTAAGGATGCCTCAATATGTACAGTTTGCATGACTCTAATATTGCTTGCTTCATTTATGAGTTAACAACCTGTGTGCTTAGTGCTTTAATTTTAACACCCATAGTTGTTTTCAATAATTCCTGGAGAAAAAATGTGTCTGGTCTAAATGAAGAATGCGCTCGCAAATGTCGGTACGTGTTACCTTTTATTTATGACAACGAATGTCGTTAAATTGGGTGCCGTAAATGCGGATGTCTTCGTTTCCGGGTATTTTAATGGGATCTCCCTATAACTAAAGATTATTCATTAAACACCATTTTCTCCGTGTTTCTTATTGAAGGCGCGCAGCAACAGGCAACGTGACGGGAGGCAATGAAGACGGCGCACCGTACGAAAAGTACAGGTGAGACCCATTACTGTCGTTTTACTACAAAAAAAATCACAGGTCCTCATACAGGCTTCCGCCGCGGATCCGAAATAAATCTTGGATTATATAGTAATAAGCATGGAATGGTTTTTAGTTCCCGTTGCTGTCGACCTTCAAATGACCTTGAGCCAAAGCCAGAGCTGTTATCCGGGCACTCAAACGAGATCATCCGGGCACTCCAAACGGGAAATCTGGGCCATCTTGCGGGACAAAAACGTGTCATCCGTCAACCAGTCAAAGTTAGAAACATGCGGCCTCTG
>NC_051164.1:461839-496742 GCF_013339745.2 Dermacentor silvarum | reverse complement strand
ACAAACCGAACATATAAAAGCCTGCGGTTCCAATGACTTCTTCAGTGGGCAAGGAAGAGTGGCCACCATGCGCACGCTTCCGTTCTGCTTTCTTGTTGTACAGGTTGGTGACTGTCCTTTTTTACACGCTAAACGTACCAGCAACATTTGTACCTGCTCTTCCCCTGCCCACTAGTGTTAGTTTCTACAATATGCGATTGCATACATGTTATTAAGCTTTTGATGTTAGCAGGCGACATTGAGTCAAGCCCGGGACCAACCGATACTAATCCAAATGCTGATGTGCTAGCTGCTATTGCTGCCTTGTCTGAAAAATCGCATGCCCGTGCCAGTGAGTTGATGGATAGTTTAACACAGCTAAAGACGAACCAACTTGAACTAGAGCAGAAAGATTGCGACCTTACTAGCAGGCTTGCCGCTGGACAGTGAAGGTGTTCCTGCACTCAATGATGCCATATCCTAGGCTGTTTGTATGGAGTCAGGTGCATTAAATTCACGGCTAGGCGATCTCGAGGATCACTCCCGTCGAGATAACCTGATTTAATTCGGTATCCCGGACACTAGCTCTGAAACTTGGGCTGAGTCTGAAGAACACGTTCGCAAAATTATTTCACACAAACTAGATCTATTTTTCCCGACAAAGGTATTCATCGTGCTCACAGACTGGGCTCGTACGTATCGGAGAAATGTCGAACCATTATAGTTAAATTCGGTTCTCCCAAATTAAGGGACAAGATTATATCGCAACGTAAAAAGTTAAAAAATGGCAAAGTATCATTTCAGTGAAGACTTTTCTCGCACCACACGCCAGTCCCGCGAAATGTTGGCAGAATTCGGTAAGGCTTCGGGAGTGAAGTATCTCTTGCGGTAGGTTGAACCGATTGTACATCAAGAGAAAGTGTTATGTCTATTGTTCCACCACCGATCGTGCTTGTGAAGTAGATATTGCCGAAAGGCGTTCCAGCGAGAACAGAGGCACATCTATTGTTTCGGCTTCGACGAATATTATCCCGAATGCTTCAATTGCTACTAATAGTTCATCGCTATAGCTACCTGCTCGTCCGGTCGCTAAACCAATTTCCTTCCTTTTTTTCCAATGTGCGGAGTGTGCGTAATAAACGTGATGACCTGTCTTCAGCCATTACTCGTGTTCAGCTGACATTGTTATCTTGACTGAAACTTGGCTCTCTATTGAAGATTACGAAATCTTTGAATGTGAAAGAGTTTTCAAATTCTGGTGGCGGAGTGTTGATCGCCGTACGTGACGGCTTGAGTTGTTGTGTTATAGATATTGCTAGTCATTTGGAAATCGTGTGTACGCGTGTCACTCTGGGATATCGTGATTTTATTTTTTGTGTGTGCTATCGGCCGCTCAGTTTACCCTTGACATTTAATTCAGATTTACATGACGTAATAAATGAGATAATTGTCTGGTTCCCTTTGTGCCCACTCTTCCATCTTGATTTTAATTTTACAGCAATTAACTGGCATGACTCTCCTCCCTCCTCTGACTGCTCATCTGAGTGCTCTCTCGTCATCAACCTCTGTATGGATTTTAATTTTAAGCAACTTGTCCTTCAGCCTACACGACCTACTCGGCAATCTGCTATCTGCTAACATTCTTGACCTCCTTCTCATTACTACACCCCAGCTTGTTTCCTCCTTAAGACATTTACCTGTTTTGAGTGATCATTGCCTCATTATTTTGAACTGCGCACGTCGGTTCCCACTACCAAAACACCAAAAGTTATCGGAGACTATAAAAATGCTGACTTGTTTTCTTTCCAACCGTAGTCAATATGTCTCAGTTGATAATTATGACTCACCTCTTGTTTCCGTAACCTCTGGAGTACCTGAAGGTTCTGTGTTAGGCCCTCTCCTGTTTTTAATTTATATTAATGATCTTCCAAACAGCGGTATCTCCCATATAAATATTTTCGCGGATGATTGTGTGCTTTGTCGTTGAATTACTAATCCCTCTGATGAAGCATGTTTGCAATCGTACTTGAACGCAATTTGTTCATGGTGCAGCGGATGGCTCATGACGTTTAACACCATTAAGTGCAAACACCTGAGTATTTCCAGCCGTCCTCCTGAATACACCCCTCGCTATCTTCTCAATAACACTCTACTATCACCTGTCTTATCGTACAAATAGCTGGGTATTCCCTTAACACCCAATCTGTCCTGGAAAATGCACGTGAACCACATATCTAACCAGGCTAACCGCACGCTCGGATTCTTACGGCGCCATTTCATAGCTTCTAGCAGCACCGTTAAGCTTCATCTGTATAGGACATTAATAAGACCTAAACTAGAATACGCTTGCTTAATTTGGGATTCTAATCAGATAGCTTTCATTACCACTTTAGAATCTGTTCAAAATCTGCAATGGTCTTCCCGTTGTTTCTCTGCGCCGTAAATATTTTCGCTTACGTCTTTCTCACAGAATTTATTATACCAACCCTATTCTCAAAGATAAGTTACTCCTCTCTCCATCTTATATATCTTCACGTACTGACCACAGCTTCAAGGTAGGATTATCGCAATGCCGAACTAGGCTTTGCATAAATTCATTTATTCCTCGAACTGGAAATGACTGGAACCAACTCCCTGCCTTCATCGCTGCCATCAACGACGTCAACAAATTTAAGGAAACTGCCGCCGATTTTGTATGTATGCCCCTCCTCTCTGTAATGCCTCTGGCTCTGAGAGTACCGAAATAAATAAATAAATAAATAAATAAATAAATAAATAAATAAATAAATAAATAAATAAATAAATAAATCAACAAATAAATAAATAAATAAATAAATAAATAAATACCATCGATACGGTTTTGCCTTATCAACCAGACGCGTCAGAGTATGCTCCCTTTTCAGTCGTCGCCCGATACGCCGAGGAATGCCTCAAATTCACCCAAAATTTCACTTCCGACGGCCAACAGCAACAAAAAGGCAATCGTGAAGGCGACGCTACGAACCCGAACTTCACTCCCGGCTCACTTGTCTTGTTGTCCGGACCTTGTACCACGCCTAGACTTTCGACAAAACTTCTCCCGAAGTATGACGGACAATACATCATCGTCGAACGCACCTCTCCGGTCAACTATGTCATAGAGTCGCTTACACTTACATCCGACAAGCGCCGCCGTGGACGAGATGTTGTCCACGTTCACCTCCGGCAACAATACTATGACCCACTCGTCTCCACATCGTAAGTCGCCAGGATGGTTCCGCTTTTGCAATGACGAAGAAGGATTGGAAGAATTGGACGAAGAAGACGAGGAATTGTAATGACGAAGAAGAGCACATGAACAAGGCCAGCCAGATCGTCTGTTCGATGCCTGCAGTGCAACCAGTGGGCCAGCCGGATCGCCAGGGCTTAGCACGAGTGTGAGCCGCTCGGGCAACCAGCTGTTCCTGCTCTGCGTCACCTGACTTTTCGGTTACGAACAGACGCCACCATCCGAATTGTTAAATACACCCCTTTGCACTAGTGCCCTGGCGCAACTTTGTTTCAATGGCTCTCGATCAAGCCGCTCAACTCGGAGTGTGTGTTGTGGGTGCAGCGCTAGCGCTTTTATATAGTTAAGGCTATATACCCCTTCTTTCACCTTGGCACATGAATTCTGGGGGAGTGTCCAAAAACGGGCACCCAACCACTATCACATAGGCAGTGCCGAAATTGTCTGTTTGAGCACATACCAAGTGGCGTTTACGGGTCTATGAGCCATTGCTTAAGGCAGTAAGACCCCATTAGCGGTGCATCACGGTATGCTTCGCACTTCCCCAGGTTTCACTTAGTGGAGCTGCATTTCGCTCAATGGGTCATTTGACACTTACGCATCAAATTTATTTCACCGCTCAAACCAAGCCTACCACTTTACTCGTGCTAACTGTAATAACTAATAAAAACTAAAACCGTAAAAAAGGCCTTCATAATGGCCAAATTGCTGCGGAAGTTAAAGAAAAAAATGGTGGTTTCACAGCATACAGCTCAGCACTCGTTTTCAAAAGAAAAACCACAAAACAAGCATCAAAAGCACATGATGGATGATAAGGCGCGTGTGAACAACGGGAACACCTTCCGACGCGTTGCGGTAAAGATTAGGTTTGCAGCTGCTTCGAAAGGGGTTGACGTCATTCAAAACCCTTGTGTGAAGTGCAAACCGTATAATGCATGCTAATGACGTCGGCGATTAATACGAAGCACGTTCCTTCTACCACGTGTGTTTCCCGGTTAAGATTACGGTTGCGTAAGCTACTCAGAGTGGGAAAGTAAACAACAGCATAGAAATCACGTAGTGACGTCACGACGGTCTAGCAACTCATTCAGTTTATTCCTGGCTACCATGGGTAAACCACGGAAAGTAAAGACGCCAGAAGAACAGCGTGAATATAATGTCGTTGTGAAGTAATAAGGGGTGTGGTTAAGTACATTTCACTTGTCTCTGGTTTCACTCTTTGTAGAGCCACGTGTGTTAATTCAAGTGACGTCACAGTGGGTAATAGTTGTGGGTGTCGTTTACAGCTTATATGTCCAACCACCTTCACAACGTGGATTTGAGCCACCGTTTTTATTTTTTACAGTTTCTACGTTAGCATGTAAGTCTGTAGACCGGAATCACTTGGACGATACTGCTCAGAAATTAAGCACACCGCATGCCACCAAACGTCCTGCGCGACGAGAGACCGGGGAAGCAGCAACTACCAGCAGGCACACGCTGCAGCTAAGCCCAGTGAGGGGGAGAGAAAAAGATACTGACCGCGCGCCGGCTTCGTAAAGCGAGACTGCGTCACCTGCACGCGCGCGTCACGCGACTGCCCCGCCAACGATAACCCGTATCGCCCCGTGGCGTCGGGTCGCCCTATCTGCTCCGTCGATGCGCTCTAGTGACGTGGCATCACGGCAATTCCCTGTCCCCTCCCGCAAAAGCTGGCGCGCCAGTGTGGCAGCAGGTGTTTCGATTCACCTGCTCTGCTCCCTCAAGGCGCGCTCCTGACGTGGCGTCGCAGCCAATCAGAATTTAGGTGCCGTTTCCCTGCTACAGACGCCGGCTTTTTCGGTCAATAGGCCATTTGATGCTTTCGCATCAATATGCTAGATGCAAACAGACACCGCAAAATGGGTAAAGTTCCCAAAGAATGGTAATCACATTAAAACTGTTCCACTGGCTGTGACTTCGTGTCGCGTTTACCAAGCCATAATCGTTCATAACTGGATGGGACGACATCCCTACCTGCAAAGTTTCCGACTGTGAAGATGCAATCGAACATATCTGCATCTGCCGACATTATCGTATGGAGATGCTGATAGAGAGAGAAGGGGAAAGAAGGACAAGGAGGTTAGCCAGTGTAAGTACCGGCTGGCTACCCTATGCTGGGGAAAGAGGTAAAGGGAATATAAGGGGATAGAAGAAACAAAAATAAATTGAAGAAAAATTCGCACAATTATGCGGCGCTACACGCCACAACGTTCAAATCGGTCGCATAATTCACAAGCCCTTAAGAACTTCAGCCGAACCCTTCAGGCATTGAGTGCCAGAACCCGTCTGGACCAGTGTCCTAAATATTTTTCTTCTGTGAAGGGGCGATCTTCTTTCTGGGGTTTTACGTGCCAAAACCAGTTATGATCACGATGCACGCCGTAGTGGAGGGCTCCGGATTAATTTTGACCAGCTGGGGTTCTTTAACGTGCACTACAACGCAAGCACACGGGCGTTTTTGCATTTCGCCTCCATCCAAATGCGGCCGCCGCGGCCGGGATTCGATCCCGCGACCTCGTGCTCAGCAGCGCAACGACTTAGCTCACTGAGCCACCCCGGCGGGTTGTGAAGGGTCGATCGTCCAGCTTTTCAAGCAGGTGCTGTGTACCGTCTTAGAGACAATATAGAGCCGGTAACTGTCAAAGCAACAGGTACTTTGACAGCGGTCGCAAATGATATGTGCGTGAAAGGCTTCCGGAGCGGTAGTTCGCCTCCAGTTCGTTTCTGCAATTTAGGCTGTGAGAGTGAAGTGTGCCGCGCCAATTTCGTGCGCAGATTTCCGGTTCGACTCTTCTCTTCTCTTTCTATTTTTTTTTAACTTTCTGTCCGCTTTTCTTTCGTAACGGGCAGAAAACCGGAATTTTTCTCATTTACCTCCATGATTATTTTGTTTCTCTCTCTTTTTCTCTCTCATACAATATATAAAAAGGTCCCAGGCCTGCGCAGCACACGCAGCACAGTCACAGCGTAAGCTGGTTGCGCAATAGTAGCTCCAATTTCGGCACCACGTGCAACAAGGTCTTCAGGGCAAAGTGACTTCGCCTCGATTTTGACGAGAACGGTCTGAACTGTCCGCCCGGCATCGACTGTGAGCTACGGCTTGTAATGCTCTCTGTACAGCAGTCTGCTGAGCCCGATGATGCCTGGTTGTAGCCGCGCACGTAGCTCTACTATTCGCTTCTTCAGCAGCGGTTCGTACCTTGCGAGGAGACGCCATAACGTGTACCGAAAAGGTCCCCAGAATACGTGGCGCACATCTAACATAAGCATAGCGTTGATTGCGCGCCTCATCTCGATCGCATCTCGTCGCACGCGACGGTTGCAGGCACCTTAGCTAGATGGCGCGACCATACTGGCGGAGGGTCGGGTGGTCTGCGCCGGCGCGCCTGCCTATAGGGCGCGTCTAAAGGGAATGTTTCTGCTACCTGATAGCAAGGGCTTGCGCGGCTCAGCGGAAAACTATCCGACTCCTACGGAGCGGGCCTGGGTTCAATCCCGGAGGAGAGCGGGTACTTTTTTTCGCATTTCCGGCGATAGCGGTTACGTGGCGGCGGCGTCGGCATCATCGCGACCCGAAACAGCTATTGGAATGAGCCCATAACAGCTTACACTGTAAAAAACAAAGTAGTACATTGAAGTTACTCAGATTTAAGATTCTACAGCGATTCGGGCTAGAAAGCCTGAATCACTGGAAGCTTTTGAGAAAAAGATATGAATGTAAAATCTGCGAATTCACTTTTCCAAAAGAATCATCTTATAAGTTGCGCATATACGAATGATGATAATTACGTTCGTACAGAAATAACGTTGTAGGGCTTCTCTACTTACTGTTGCTGTATAGTTAAGTTCCCATTATTGCAGTAATACTGCACGCATGGCACAGTATTGTTGAAAGATTCTCCATGTTTCAGGTAGTTACCATTGGGGAGTTCGCAGGCACCTGCAAATTGTGCGCCACATTTTAGAAATGAGGATGCAGCAGCCTAGGTCAATGCCCAGCGCTGAATTTCGAAACACATTTGCGTGAATGTCGGATCGATCTAATGAACATACTCGCTCTTCATTTTTCTAACATATGTTTAGTGATGCTTTTCCACATCTATTAATTCATGATAGCGTCAGTACTATACTAGTGCGACACATCGGTCAAATAATGTGGTTGTTATGGTTCATTGCCGTCATGCGCTAGGTTTTTTCTGGTCTTAAGGTGCAATTGCCTGTCATTTTTTGTAGCTGTTCACCTAAAGTGCAATTAAATTATGAAGTTTTACGTGTCAAAACTACGATCTGATGATTAAGCACGCTGTAGTGGAGGACTCCGGAATATTTTGGACCACCTGGGGTTCTTTAACGTGCACCTAAATCTAAGTTCACGGGTGTTTTCGCATTTTGCCCCCATCGAAATGCGGCCGCCGTGGCCGGGATTTCGATGCACTATTCGATGCACTATTCCCTCGTTATGTGAGGGAATAGTGCATTGTGCAAGACAGCAGCAGCCAGTAGCCGCAAAATGGGGGAAGGGGTTGTAAGAGGGAAAATAAATCGTATTTCATTGAAATCGTATTTCATTGAAATTTCGGGGTCCATAGGTATAGATACATATGACCTTCTGCTCTAGTCATGTTTCACTGCAATAGCGATTACGCAGACACTAGACGCCGGAGGCGCCACTGCCGTTGTATTCTCCTGGTATCGACGCCGCATGAGTGGCCGGCAAGTGGAGGGGTAGAAAGCCTCTATAGACGCGCAGTGCGTTCGGCGGGGAACCAAGCCATCGCAACGTCACGCTATGCTCAGTCGGATCTTAGGGATCCAGGGAAGCATTTTGGACAGAGTGGCCAAGCACATTTTCAATGAAAACAAAACCCTACTTGACGGCTGAAAACACCCTACGTGACCCACCCCATGACATGCACTACGTTTGACCTCTACGCGCCAACGTCTTGTTCGAATGCTTAACTACGTCATTCAAAACAACAAGAATGCTAATAAATGCTTTCCAAACAAATCACTGCAACCAGTAAGGAAACTTTTAATATCTATGTTTTATAATACACGAAGCTTCATGCAACTTATATAAATTTATCTAGCTGTGTTTTATTGCTAAAACACGTGAATTTCCCAACATACCATGGGGTTGTTCAATAACCAGCAAGAAATCTAGAACCTCATAAGATGAAATATCTTCCGAAACTGCTGAGAAAGTTGTGCTGGAATGTATTTCCCCGCGGCTGAAAGCACACTCCCGCATGACGCGCCAATTCATTGTGCCTGACGCATGTATGGAACCACGTGTCGCTGACGCCACGCTGGTTCCACTTAAACTGCTGTGGAAATAAAGACGGGGCTTCTTTCGCTTGCTTGCGGGTTGGACTAAAGTCGTCTCCGGTCTTTCGCCGATCACGCACTGATAACGGCGGGCGCCGCTACGAGAGAAGTGTTTTGAGAATTGCAGTGACAGAAATGCAAACGATTTCTTTTTGAGTATGGTAAGTAAGAAAGAGGCCCAACAAGTGATCATTAGCCACCTATTTTGAAAAATGTAATATCTTACACGACCTTAACGAACATACCACGAAAGCCGTATCACCTGTTAACTAATTTCTAAAACTCAAGCAACTATATTTTTTTCCTCAGACCATAATATGCTCTTTCTTATTCTATCAACCATCAGATTGACAGTTCCAGCCAGTCTCAGCGAAAGCGTTTTCAGCTAAAGTTTATACCGCTGTTTATTGCGATAGCAATTATATGGACACTCCTGGCGCATTTCACCCGTCGGCGTATCCGTCATCGTCGCCGTGAGGTTCCGTATAAGGTCCACGGGCGATAAAATCATCGCCGCGGGCCGTATGCTCTATGTGTGAGTGAAAGAGTGCGAGGGTGAGCCGGCGATCGCGGCTCGATCGCGCGGTCGCAAGGGCGAGAAGCGGGAAGGAAGCACGCCGTCTTCCAGTCGCGCGCAACGCTCCGGAGGGAGGGTACGGAGGGGGGGGGGGGGGGGGGGGCGCGTTTACTCCGCGCCGCCCGAGTGACCGCGCGCGCCCGCCGTGCCGCAAGGCTCCGCAAAGCTCCGGGAGGAAGGTAACAAGGAGGGAGACCGCGTACTACGCCGCGTGCTCCTGTCCGTGCGGCTGTATCTTGAAAGCCATCGTCAGCGGGGGAACATTTCTTTATCCCGGCGTTATGTTTTCGCGGATTAGTTGTCGTCGATGCGAGTGGCGTGACGAAGGTCAATTGGCTCGCTGCTGCTGCCGCGCTTACTCGCTACAGCGTTTTGACAGCCAGTTTCCGCGGTCACTGCGATGCGTTCATGTTTACGTTTGTGCGCGTGATACCATGCTTATTGCTTTAGTTGGTATGCCTATGTTTACAAGTTTATGCGGCCGATAAAACTACCATCACTAGCTGTCCACTAGTTTGCTATCGCAATCGATGCTTCGCCTTTCGGGGGAAACTGCCAATGTTTCTGTTTAGACGTGACTCACACTTGAAATGGTTCTTTTGAGTGCGTTACAGGTGCGGGAAATGTGATAAGACGGGTTGTGACAATGAGGACATATTCATAACTCTTCTTATTTCATTATTATCATTCACCTCTCCAACCAAGAATGATGTGGCTGACTCCGGCTTTCTCATCGCTGGCGAAATTAAGAAGGCAGTGTTTTCTACTCTAGTTCAATTCTTCCTTGAATAGTCAATAAGTGAGCATTATGCTTCAAAAATGTGTACAGCTTACTTGTGATATCCATACTAAGAGCAATACTTATTAGACTTGAACACATTATCAAACATCGGGGCAATGGTAACCAGCTCCGACTTCACTAAACTCACCAGGGTCGCGATCTCGTACGCGCTTTTGGCGAAACCTCGGAACTAGTCGACTCACGACCTCTGCCAGGGCGCATGGACCCGCGCCGCCACCCAGAGCGCGGAAAGTGCTAAGCAAATTACCACATGGAGAGCCTACCCAACTCCTGTTCCACACCCTTTTAAGTGGACGTTGCCTTCCACACGACGCCCGACGGTACGCGAGCACCATGCCTCGCATAGTTAACCGAGGAGACCGGGCAAAAGCGACTACATGCTTTTGTTAATGTATTAAGTTTGGTGCGACGAGTATTGAGTAATATGTTAGTGTCTCCAAATGGAATTAGAACACTTGTATACATAGTATTTTCGCTCCTTTGCGTTTAATAAAATCTCTATCACTACACAGATTTATATATTGGTAATAGATCAAAATGCCACTTGCATCTCGTGCACCGAAACATTTGTATGTGGGTGTGTGCGGGCTTGCGTGCATGTGCTTGTTTACTCTAAACAAGTACTTACTTGTAGCGTAGCATCTCTGTTCGCAGCAGGTAGGAAATTCCGTTTTGTTGTTGTGCAGTCGTGTGCAGCCCGGACCAAGATCCGAGCACCTAGGATTCATGAACCACATTAGAGTAAATTGTTTCAGGCTGTTCACTCTAATTCATTTGTTTAATTTAACCCCTACACAACGCTATACAGGACAGCTGGCACAATTTCAAGACGCCACTAATTAAGCACGCATATCTACTAATTCGCAATTCGAGAACGTGTTCTATAATTAGAGGTAATTGAACAATACTACTAATGTAAGTCTAAAACTTCAGGAGGAGGAGAAGGAATAACATTGGGAAGGAGGGCCCAAGTACCTGCTCGTTTCCCTTTGCTGGGTAAAGGAAAAAAAAGAATAAAGCTATTACAAGGACAAAGGGAAGAAACAAAGACTGTCAAGTGTGCAGATAAACGCGCTGCATTGTCCTGCTATACTTATAGTGTGTCACACAGCTTGCATACCATCAAGCAGCGAAACACCGCGTTTCTCTGTGTTGAGCACAGTCGCAACCTACTTGTATATAGCCCAGAATTCGTTCCTCCGACAAAGAGCGATCACCTAGTTTATCAATGTCCATCAAGAAGACTTTTTCAGCCACACTGCAGCGAGGGAAGTCGCAAAGGATCGGCCTTATTGTCTTCGTGCAGCCGCAGGTATAGCAAGCTTTGTTGGCAGCCATCCCGATGTGGAATAAACAGGTATGGGTTTTCTTGAAAGCTATACAGAGCCACAGGAGGCACAGAAAGTGTTTCTTCAGCTCGTAGTATCATGGTGGCACACGGAACTACGGACGTGGATCCAAGCCATTGAGATGTGTGTTGGTAAATTCCTTTGAGCTTCCAATCAACCAAAGGAAGCAAGCATTTGAGTGAGGGAAGCCTTGGGGCTGCATATGTTCTGTTATCAACAGTTATATAGGCAAACAGTGGACAAGACCATTGCGGGACGATCGGACTGCATTATCTGGACTGTATTTTCAAGAATTGCCAAAGTGAACCGCCATCTCTTGATGGTTAAATTCTCCCTTGTCAATTGCGTGGTGCGGAAACAGTCTGGTGTCTACAACTAGTTGTTCGATACGTCCGTGATAGAATGGCGGCCTAAGACACTGCACTCCGACTGGTGACAATTCTTTAACCTTGAACTCTATAGGAGCACGAATGGCTGCAAGGTCTGCAGTCATTGATAATGTCGAATGAGATGTCGTGAATTTAGTGATGATGGGCTTCGAAGGAAGGAGCCATGTATCAGTTCAGATTGAAAAAATGGAACCATCCTTGGCAAAATGAAGACGTTCATTGCATTTTTCGTGCAGCAATAAAAGCACGCGCTCTGTGGAATAGTGAAATATGACATCTGATTTTTTTATGCAAGAAATGCGTCAATGGGTTTGGAAAAGAGCTTGCAGAATGTAGTCTCATGCATTGCTCAAGTTTATGCTCTGTATGATACAGCTCGATACGCTTAAGTCCCGATACAGCTTTCGGTTGCTCGATACGAGCAATATAAAAGCGTTTTATTGCGATAGCAATTATATGGACACTCCAAGCACATTTCTGCCGTCACCATTGCCGTGAGGTTCCGTATAAAGTCCAACGGCGGTAAAATCGTCGCCGCGCGCCGTACGCTGTGTGTGCGAGTGGAAGCGTACGAGGGTGAGCCGGCAATCGCGGCTCAATGTAGCGCACGCGAGGGAGGAAAGCAGGCCGGAAGCACGCGGTTTTCTTTCGCGCGCGAGGCACAGCGGTGATGCGACGGTGAGGGAGAGGGAGGGGGTGCGTTATGCTCCATCCGCTGCTGCTCACAGTGCGGCCGCGCGGGCGCCCTATCTTGAAAGTGATTTGCCAGGTGGGCGAAGAGCCCGCCCGCGCGGGCCTCATCTTCAAAGCGATCTGCGATGGGGACAAAGTGCATGCGCCTAGTGCCGGTGCGCTGTTCTTTCGACGTTAAGTTCGCGTTGAAGCGAGACGAGAAACAACGCGAAGGTCCATTTGCCCTGTGCTGTTGGCGCGCTTTCTCATTCCGGCGTTTTCACAGCGAGTTTCCACGGTCATCGAGCGAGATCTGTTCATGTTTACCTTGCGCGCGTGCCACCGTGCTTGTGTATTTAGTTAGTAAGCAAATGTTTACGACTTTATATGGCCCATTAAACGACTATCCTTGCTTCGTATACGAAGCAATACTAATTTGCTATCGCAATCGATGCTCCGCCTTTCGGGCGAAGCTGCGACTTTGTTTTCCGAGCGTGACAGCAAAATTAAATTATGGAATTAGCCAAAACAACGATCTGATTATAAGGCACGCCGTATATTGGGAGACGCCGGAATAATATGAACCACCCGGGTTTCTTTACCTTGCACCTATATCTACGTACACGGGTGTTTTCGCATTTCACCCCATCGAAATGCGGCCGCCGTGGTCGGGATACGATCCCGCGACTGACTTCGTGCTTAGCAGCCCAACACCACAGCCACTAAGCAACCACAGCGGGTCGAGCGTGAAAGAAGCCCGCGAATAGACGCAAAGTGCCTCAAGCGGCCTGTCGCGCGGCTATTTTGCGTGTATTCGCGGGCTTCTTTCACGCTCGGAAAAGCATTTTCATGTGGCACATATTGAGCAACAGAAAGCTGTATCGGGAGTTTTTCTTCTTGCTCTACAATTTTCTCATTGACACTTTTCGTGTTATTGTAATATTTGAGCAACTTATTAGTTAAGACTATTTATGTATTTAGGCGGAATGCAAAAAAAAAAAAAATCACCAGCCGTTCCCCTGTAGAGAAAATGGCGGTAAGCGAAGCTTGTCGTGTGTGTATCTGACCTTCGTGGCGATTTTCTTTCTTTCTCTCTCTCTTTTCTCTCTGTTCCTCTCTCTTTCTTTTTTTCTATATATCTTTCTTCCTTTCTCTCTCTTTATCTCTCTATCTCTTTTTATCTTGCTCTCTTTCTATCTGTCTCTATCTTTCTTTCGCTCTCTATTTCTGTCTTTTTTTCTCTCTTTCTCTGAAGTTCGTGGTGATTTTCTATCTTTCTTTCTCTCGGGCTTTCTTTATTTATTTATTTATTTATTTCTCTCTCTTTCCTTCTCTCTCTTTCCTTCTCTCGCTTTCTTTCTGTCTCTCTCAGTCTTACTTTCTCTCTGTCTTCCTCTCTGTTATCTCTTTTTCGTCCCTGGTATGTGCCAATGAGCTTGGACCCTTTCTGCACAATCGCCAGGATCGGCCCACTTTAGCGGAAGTTTTTTGCTGGGCACACGAAAGACCCGTTGGTTGGTAGAGGTATATAGCTTCGCTATAAAAAAAACTCACAGGCCTGCGCGGAACACACAGCACAGTCACAGCGTAAGCTGGTTTAGCGGCGCAAGAGTAGCTCCAATTTCGGCACCACGCACAACACCGCGATTGTACACACGTATTCGTACGGCGAGATGCAGTCAGACCACCACTGCAGCCGCCTTATGACGGGCCCTTTAATGTCGTCAAGCGTTGCCCGAAGCATTTCGTCCTGCTTCTTAATGGACGCGAAGACAGTGTCTCCGTTGACCGCATTAAGCCGGCCTTCCTCGACACCGACGCCGTTCCTGAAGACGACAGGCCACCCCCAAACACCAGACGAACGCGCTTCGCAACAGCAGAACCTACCAGCTGTTCATAGAGATCGCTCCTCAGCCCACTGGCTACCTCGCTAGAGGGGGCGCTTTATGGTGAGCCGTCAGCGTCTCGACGACGCCGATGATGTTGCGCCTCGGCCTCTCAGCACGTGCGAGCTGAGCGCGAAAATAGAATGGCGACAAGACTGCAAGAACGGCGGCAAGAGCAACAGCGTCTGTGATAGTGTATAAATAAATGTGCGCAACCAAACGCCATCACGCCTTCTCACAGAGTCTTCGTGGCAAAGTGTCTTCGCCTGGATTTTCACGAGAACGATCTGACATGTCCGCCCGGCGTCGACGGCAAGCTGCAGCTTGTAATGCTCTCTGCACAGTAGTCTGCTGAGCCCAATGATGCCTGGTTGTAGCCGCGCATGTATAGCTATACGATTCGCTTCTTCAGCAGCGGTTCGTACCTTTCGAGGAGACGTCATAACATGTACCGAAGAGGTACCCAGAATACGTGGCGCACATCTAACATCGGGATAGCGTTGATTGAGCGCGTCGTCTGAATCGCATCTCGTCGTCTGCGCCTGTGCGCGCGGCAGTTGCAGGCACTTTAACTAGATGGCTTCACCATACTGGCGGAGGCTCGGGTCGTCCGCGCTGGGTTCGATCCCGGCAAAGAGCGGGTACTTCTTTTTTCGCATTTTCGGCGATAGCGGTTACGGCCAAACGCCGGTGGTGGCATCATCGCGAACCGAAACGGCTATTGGAATGAGCCCATAACAGCTTACGCTGTAAAATAATCTGAGCATCTCAAAGCGACAGCAAACAACATTACCCTGGTTCTGTCCAGCTTCGTGGCCTTTGGATATCTTAAAATCTTGGTGTATGGTAGACGGGACACCCTGTGGTACGTGTATTATGTCGTTATTTATTCTTTTCATACGAACAACAGAGGCTACTCATTGGCCCTACTTTGAAGGTCTGCATGCTGTGCTTATACAGGCTGGTTTGCTGGAACCTATGTGCTGTGGCCATGTCGCTTTTACAGAAACCCACATACATGTAATTATATATATATATATATATATATATATATATATAGATATATATATATATATATATATATATATATAGTGCAAAAATAGAAGCACGTAGGAAAAACATATAACAGGACTTAACTGACGTTTCGGTCGGGGTCCGGCCTTCATAAGAAGAAGGCCGGATGAAGGCTGGCCCGTGGGCGAAACGTCAGTAAAGTCCTGTTATATGTTTTTGCTACGTGCTTCTATTTCTTGACCTATTTCTGTATCGGCTACTGTGATTCTTTGCTTCACTTATATATATAAATTACCAGTAAAACCTGCATGGAATAGCCTGTAGGGGAGAACAAGGAGAAAGAAGTTAGAGGAAAAGAGGCACCCTGGCGGATGGCCAGCTGTCGGCTTCCAGAACAATGGAGCAGTGGACAAAAGCCCAGTCTTAAGGCGCTCCAGCCGTAAGCAGCATACTGCGGAGGCCTTTCTTCCTTATGGCTCTCGCCTTCCTGGGTTCTTCCTGCGAGGAAACACCTTCACCGCTTTCCTTGTCAAGGATGCTGTACCAGGAACTACATCGACCTCCGAGCCACCGAGGCATGCCATCCACGCTTCCTTTGTCATGGATCCCACTGCTCTGAACACCGCGAGCGCCGCACTGTCCGTTGACGCGGCGTCTGGTTCCTCGACCGGTACGGCATAAAGAAGCATGGTCAATATAACTCGAGCTATCGCAACACTATCACAAAGACTTGAAGACGCCACCCAGATTCTGACGTCCACTGCCGCATGCAGTCTGCGGCTTTCTGTGTTCAACTTGGCACTCCTTGAGCTTCGTGGATTCCAAGTCGATCGTGTGCAATGGCTGCAGATTGCAGACTCTTTGGGTGACAGTCACAGTTCGGGCGAACTCGCCAAACTTTCGTATGCCGAGGAAAGGATTCGTGGAGCCGCCGAAGCTTGGAACAAGTACAAGGGTCATACGTACTGACTATCGCTTCAGTTGTCAGAAGCACTGCCACCTCCGGACTTATTATGAAACCCACCAGCTAGCACTGCTTCAAATACGCGTCGATAAAATTGGCGGCTTATGTGCGGCTGGGGGCACAGACGCTGAATGGGCGGTCGTTGATACTTTGTCGTGGGCGACCAGCCATCGCAACATAGAAGTATTTAACCAGGATAGCACCGCCAGACGGCTTCTGCGCGAAGGTGATGTCGGTGACCACGACGGCGAAGTATAGGCACGGGTCCCTTCGCAACTGCGCCACGTAGGCGCATGAGCTACCCGCTGTGTAGTGGACGCGTAGTGCTCTGAACTGTGGTGGGCTACGATTGCGACACGTTGCGAAGCGCGTGCACAAAATAGTGGCATTGTGTGACAAGAAAATGTCACAGTTTCACCCTAAGGGCGAAGCAATGAATGCGATAGCAACACAGCAATGTCATACGAAGTAAGGTGAGCGGCTTTGGTAGCAACATGAATTGTAGTAAACATGAGCGGATTAAGTAAGCAGGTGTGCTGCGGCGTAAGTAGACCGACATGAAAAGAGACTCGATGACTACGAGAAAGCACGTGTGAAACGGTGGTGTTGATGAAAAGCGCTTCCCATGGGCAGCGCGTGCGAAGGGACACACCTGTAGCGCTGCACTGCCGTTCCGGGCAGCATTGCATGTGTAGCGTGCGTTGGAAAATGTGGCCCGACTATTACTAACTGAATGAACAAGCGTGGTGTGAGCGTGCACAAACAAACGTGAATAGATCACACTGAATGACTGCAGACAACGACTGTCAAAACGCTGGCAGCAAGCGCATATATACGCCGCAGCGGCGAAGGTACGTGCGGTCTATCGCTTCAACGGAAACTGAGCGGCGAATGCACGGCGCATAAAGGTCAGAGCCGTGGGGAGATAAGAGACCGTGCGGGCGAGACGAGCGCGGTTGTTGGCAGAGGAGAAGTGCGCCTCCCCCCCCCCCCCCCCCCCGCTCCCTCCGGCGCTGGCTTCCGGCTTCCTTGCTTGCGCGTGGGAGATTGAGTGCGTTCGCTCTCCGTGATAGCGCGCGTCCCCGCACGCTTCCGCTCGGGCATACGGCGCGCGGCGAAGATTTTATCTATAGGGAACCTCACGGCGACGGCGACGACGACGGCGACGACGACGGCAGAAATCCGGTTGAAGTGTTCATATAATTGCTATCGCAATAAAAAGAAGCGTACTTGGAGGACAAGGCAGTGGGTGGCAGCTGGCGGGAAGGTGGATGTCACAGGCGGGGAGGAAAGCGTCAGCGGGTCCCAGGCCCTGGGTGAAAGGCAGCCGCTGGATGCTAAAGCATTCTATCTACATCTAAGGCGTCCCGTATCATCCGAGGCTACAAGGTTATCCTTCCTCCATCCTCGGTAGAACATTAACTGCCGTCGAGTCAGCAATCAATAAGTGCACTGGCGATTACACGGAGACGCTCGCTTCGGTGGTACTATCGCCTTCACGGGATGTAGTGCTCAACCAGTCAATCAGCTCATTCGATTTAGCTTAACCAGCCAATGAGCGCGCACCTCACGGCTATAATGTCGTGTAGGTGGTACTATCAACGAAACTGACGCCGCAGAAAACTTTCCCTGTCTGCTCCCTTCCGGCACCGATTGACGATATCTACGGACCGGCGATGTACAGTGAGGGGCGCCGAGTGGTGGGACTCTGTTTTGACTGTATAATTTACTGTAGGTAATTATCGACGTTGGCTCGTTATAATCAGAACTGCAATGTATCCTCTCACTGTCCCCCGATAACTGTTTCGCTCTAAAAAAAGGTCGTTCCTGTTTTTAGGCCGACCATATAGGATGTCCGAGCTCATGTTAGCCAAACTGTTCAACAAAAAAAGATTAAAATACATGATGCAAGCTAGGTCTTATTTTATCTTGCTCTCTGCTTTTTAAAATTTTCTTTTGTTGAACACCTTGGATAACATTAGCTGGCACGTACACACCGTAAATTTCCTGTTTTCAAGTGAGAAGAACCACCTCGTCTCTCGTATCATTACTGAGACAACGTCTCCGCGTTAATGTCAATCACTTTTATTGGGATAGCAATTATATGAACACTGCAGGCGCATTTCTGCCGTCATCGTCGCCGTCGCCGTGAGGTTCCGTACAAGCCCAAGGGCGATAAAATCATCGCCGCGCGACGTATGCATGCATGCGCGAGTGAAAGCGGGTGAGGGTGAGCCAGCGATAGCGGCTCAATCTCGCGTACTCACAGGAGGAAAGCAGAAAGAAGGCGTGCCGTCTTCCGTCATGCGGAATGCTTGGGGGGAGGGTACGGATGGAGGGAGGGCGCGTTCTACTCCCGGTAGCCCACCCGGGCTGATGTATATTGAAAGCCATCTGCGTCGGGAACATCGTCCACCGTGCGCTGTGTTCATGAGGGTGGCTGAACGGGCGCGTTGGTACATGCGTTCATGTTGGTACATGGTACATGTGTTCACGTGGTGGAACATGTGTTCATGTTTGCTTGTGCGCGCGTGACACCATGCTTGTTCATATAGTTAGTATGTTTATGTTTAGAAATTTAAACGGCTGGTAAAGCTACTATCCTTACTTCGTATAACTGTCCACTAATTTGCTATCGTAATCGATGCCTCACCTTTCTGGGGAAACTGAGACTTCTTTTTTAAGAGAAACCTGACAATTCTGCCCTCCGCGACAAGACTAGGCTATTTCTCCCAGTGATTTATTCCAAATCACCTGAATAGTTTTATTTGATTCTAAGCGCAATGGATATTAAAGGCCTTATACGTTGTGGTAAGCGGCTGGTTTTCAATGGAGAAAAGTTGAGCAGCTGGGTTGAAACGGAGGGAACGCGGCAGCGAGCGAAAAGATCAACATAATGTTATTTTCCGTGAGCTAGGGTGCGGCCGGAGAAGAGGGAAACGGAAATCGAACGCGAACATCTGGCGCTTGAACAGTGAAACCTGCAGCTAAGGCTTAAGCTACCTGAGAAATGGGTGTCAGCCGCTGAGAAATAGGGTTCAATCACAAGAAAGTGCTCAGCTGGCATCAACAGTCATTATATCTACTCATAAGTTGATCCCGATGTTAGATGAACAAAGAGATGATTTGCATGCATACTAGCAACGTTTAGAACGCGTAGCTGTGGATCACAGATGGCCTAAAGTTAAGTGGACAATAGCTTGGTGGGAGAGGCCTTGCCCGTTTTGGGACGACTCTCACACAGCCGACTTTCTGGATTACCCGAGCACCAAAATAACCCTACTTTAGAGGTACCAGTTTGCAGCCGACGGATATTGGGACAAGTTTCGGTCAAGGAAGCCAGAGAGTAGAGAAACAGGAGCGCAATACGTGGAACGTGTTGAAGGGTATTTTGAGTGTTGGTTCGACCTGTCAAAAACTCGAAGACGTATGAAGGCGTGCGCGAACTGATCATCTCGTAGCAATTTCTGGGCAACTGTAGTCCGCAACTAATCACATTGCTCACTGTGTCAATATTTTCAATTAAAATTCAATGAACAAATAAAGTATGCGTCATAGTGGTGGGAAAAGGAACGTTATCCTCCTTTTGGCTACTTTATCAAAAAGATGCACCGGTAGCCACTAAAAGGACGTCTGAGTTTTTAGAGCGCAGCTCTTAAGTACCCGTTGCTGTGTTGAGCGTCGCCGTGCCTCGGCGGTGTGCCTCGACGGCCTGCCTCGGCGACGTAACTGAGCGAACTTGCACAGCGAAAGATTAAAGAGCGAACGCGGAGCGCGCCGGGGGATGAATTACGGCGAGAGCGAAGAGAGTGCGAGGAGAAAAGCGGAGGAGGAGGAGGGTGCAGTGGAAGCATCAGAAGAAAAGCGCAGGAAGCCACCTTGAAGGACCCCCAAATGGCGCTCATGTCCGCGCAACCGCGGCAGCCGGCGGCCGGGTGGGGAAATAAAGAACCAGAAAGTTCACTTTCGCGCATAGCGTTCGCCACGAACGTTTCCCGGTAAATAAAGCTGCAGTTGCCGGGAAGCGGCAAATGTGTGGCCGGTCTATATATAGCGCCACGCGTTGTGGCTCTGCTAGTCGGTGTGGCGATCGGTGCGATGCCTGAATAAATCGCGAAATGAAAACGCGTATACAGCGGCGCTCAAATTTTGCATTAGGGAGTATCGCAATCGTCGGTGATATCTTTATTTATGCATATTGCAGCCTAAAAATAACTCATACATTTATAGTGTGAAACTCTTGTTAGTGGTACCCATTTGCATTTGTAATCAACAAGTAAAGTCTGTTTGTTAGTAAAAGGCATGACAATGTCGTTAAAATTGATGTTGATTTTCCAGGTAGCACACCATTCGTAAAATGCAGCGAAGCCATCTCCTAGGCACGGATGATCAGCGACAGAGCCGACGGGGTTGTACATAACAATCGTCTGCGTAGAGACGTATATATAACATGTTTTGGGAGGTCATTAATAAACAGCAAGAATAGCAGGGGAGCAAAGATTGTTATCTCAGGGTTCCTCCGGGACCCTGACATAACGTCGCCCACAGATGATTCCGCAGAATCACAGCAAACGAATTCGTGATCGCAAAGAGGGGAAACTCGAAATCCAGGAAACCAGCTGAAGGTTATTCAGAGTGTTGTGGAGTTTCAACAGCAATTTGTTTATTATTCTTAAAGAACAGCGTGATATGTCCGTGGATAATGTTCTCAAATATCTGACAATAAGCTGGTGTTCAAGAAAATTCGAGGACAGCTAAGTTACTTATTATGAGTTGTGAATGCGAAAGCATTATTGTCCAATTGAACGCCGCTGTGCGGTCCTTCGAGTTATGAACTCCTAGCGGGCAAGCGAGCGCGCAGTGACACTTGGCGTGTTTTGATTTGGCGTTGCCGAGGCGCAGTTAGAATGCAGGCGAGAGCTTGCATGGACAAGGAACGCGCTGATAACAGACTTCCGAGAGCGAGAACGAGGGTGACGTGGCGTCCCGGCGATGCACTCTGCCCTCACGCAACACCTGGCGGGCCATGCGTGGCAGTACGTATTCTTTTCGCCCGCTCAGCTCCGTTGAGGCACGCTCATGACGGTATCACAGCCAATGGGAATTGACCTTCCGCTTCGCTGATACAGATTACAGACGCCAGCTTTTTCGCTAAATGAGCTATTTGAAGCTTTCACATGAACATGAGCCTACTGTTTGATAAAATCTTTTTGTCACCTGATTTATATAAGGGTAGCATCATAGCTCTTTTCCAGAAAGAAGGAACAACAGCACTGTTCGGGGACTTCTGAAATAAAACAGATACTTATGTCCATAGCGCAAAACCCTACTACAAAAGAACTGGGAATTCAATCCGGCCTAGGAGGTTTTTTAGTATTCAAATTCTGTACCAGGTTCATAACACATTCTAAGTTATTGATGTTATCATCAATTACATAAGAATCTTTAGTGGTGAATATTCGAACACTAGAATCATCTGAAGTGAAGACAGTCTGAAAGCAAGTAATAAACTTCTGAAATGCCCAATGGATCACTATTACCCCTATTGTAGATCTTAAAAGCTGGCAAGTTTCACAAATGTCAACATACCTTAAAACAGTCACTTCTGTTTTATCAAGTCCACAGGTTAACAGCTCGCATGTACCATTGCGCTGCACTTGTGACTTAAAAGTTTGGTTATTGTAATAGCAATAACCTGAAAAGGAAACAAATTTGAGAGTGATGAATCAGCAAAAAGAAATGGGAAACATAAGCGTATACAGGCGCGATATCTCGTGTTGATCAAACGATACTGTCCTGCAAAACGCTTATAAAAATGTCTGAGTGAAAGTGTTTCACCTTAGTTACGTTATAAGCGGTCTACACTGTAGTTGTACCTTAGCATCACTGCTGTGCCGTAATGAAAATATCACAGTGCGAACACTATGTGGTAACGCTTCATAATGAGTGCAGTAAGCTACAAACCGTAGTGAAGCAATATAAATATCACAGTACAAAACCCATACACAGAAATCGACAACTACTTCGAGTACCACAGGCACAATTTTGAATTTGACGTTTCTTTTGAGGACGCAACAGATCTACCCTTTCACCAGGATGCAAAAATATGTCGAGTCCTTCATAGTGTACTTATTGCGCTGCCTAAATGACGCTTTGAAGTACTTGCTTTTTATCGGGATATCAAATTCACGAAGTCTCAAGTTTGGGGCACCCTTCCCGACTACCGACACATCTGCCGTATAAGGAGTGAAGCGACAGAGAAACTTACGTACCTACCGACCTATATACTTACCACAAAGTTCGTGCTATAAATCAAAGAATCCTTTGCTATAAAAGAGACAGACAGTGTGGGCACACTCGCAAGGGTATGTTCATTGACAGTAAAGAGTCATTCACCTTCCAAAAAAGCAATAGGCATGGGTATGCCTCCCTCATGACTCCTATAATTAACCGACGGCCCTCGATCCCCAGCGGCTGCGGAGCACCTGACCAAGGCGGCGTTCAGGGGGCTAAGAATCTCTCGGCCCGGATAGGCCGCCACTCGAAACTGAACCTGGCAACGTTCAACACGCGCACCCTCTCGAGTGAGGCGAGCATAGCAGGGCTATTTGAGGAATTATTACACATTGCCTGGGATATTATTTGCCTCAGTGAGGTTAGAAGAACTGTTGAGGCTTATATAGTGCTGACTACCGGCCACGTCCTCTGCTACAGAGGTCTTCCAGATAGGAGAGAATTCTGGGTAGGATTTCTAATCCATATGGACATAGCGGGAAACATTGACGAATTCTACAGCATTAATGAGAGGGTAGCAGTCGTCGTAATAAAGCTGAATAGGAGGTATAGAATGAAGGTAGTTCAAGCCTATGCCCCAACCTCCAGTCACGATGATGAAGAAACAGAACAGTTTTATGAAGATGTTAAACTATTAATGAGAAAGGTAGAAACTCAGTATACTGTAGTCACGGACGACACTTGAATGCGAAATTCGGGAATAGGCAGGCTGGTGAGCAAGCAATTGGCAACTACGGCATCAGTTCTAGGAACGCTAGAGGAGAGATGTCGGTAGAATTCGCGGAAAGGAATAGACCCCGAATAATGAATACCTTCTACAGGAAGCGCAGCAACAGGAAGTGGGCCTGGAAAAGCCCTAATGGAGAAACAAGGAATGAAATAGATTTCATATTCTCTGCCGATCCCAGCATAGTGCCGTATTTATAAGTGTTAGGTAGGGTAAAGTGCTGTGACCATAGGTTAGTGAGGGATAGGATTTCTCTCAATTTGAAGAGAGAAAGAGTAAAGTTAGTCAAGAAGAAATAGGCTCACCTAGACGCAGTAAAGGTAAAAGCAGACCAATTCAGGCTGGTGCTTGCCAGCAAATATGCGGCTTTAGAGCAGGATAAAGTTTTTAAAGCGCAAACAAGAGACAAGGCACAAAAGGAAGGTCAGACACTGTCCTGTCTGACCTTGCTTTTGTGCCATGTCTCTTGTTTGCACTTTAAAAAGTTTATCAAGTATGCACCAACTAGGCCCACAGAAAGTTCTTCTTACAGCAGGAACATGAAGACAACATAGAGGTAATCAATGAAATCGTAACTAGGCTAATCTCAGAAGCAGCCATTGAAGTGGGAGGTAAGGCACCAAGGCAACCACTAGGTAAGCTCCCCAAAGTAACAAAGGACCTAATAAAGAAACGGCAAAACATGATGAAAGTGTCAAACTCGAGAGATCAGTTAGAATTCGCTGAACTGTCGCAACTGATCAACAAGAAGAAAGTAAGGGATATCCGAAATTATAACGTGGAAAAGATTTATGGAGCGGTAAAATATTGACGCAGCACGAAATCAGTGAGAATAAAAATTGGCATAGAACAAGGCAAGATGTATGCACTGAAAGATAAGCAGGGTAACCTCATCAGCAATTTCGATGGCATAGTAAAAGCAGCGGAAGAATTCTATAGTGACCTGTACAGTTCCCAAAGCAGCCAAGCTACTTTCATTCGAAGTAGTGTTGAACAGGATACAGAGGCGCCTTCTATAACTAGCGATGAAGTTAGAAGGGTCTTGCAAGACATGAGCAGGGGAAAAGCTGCTGGAGAAGATGGAATAACAGTCGATTTAATAAAACATGGAGGAGATATCATGCTGAAAAAGCTTGCATCCCTTTATACGCAATGCCTCACGACTTCAAGTGTACCAGAGAACTGGAAGAATCCCAACATTATACTAATTCATAAGAGGGGAGGCGTTAAAGAATTGAAGAATTATAGACCCATTAGCTTGCTTTCAGTATTGTATAAAATATTCACCAAGATAATTTCCAATAGAAAAAGGGCAGCCCTTGCTATCAGTCAACCAAGGTAATAGGCTGGCTTCAGGAAGGGATATTCTACGATGGATTAAATCCACGTCATCAATCAGGTAATCGAGAAATCTGCGGCGTACAATCAACCTCTCTATATGGCTTTCATGGATTATGAAAAGGCATTTGATTTAGTAGAGATACTAGCAGTCATAGAGGCATTGCGGAATCGAGGAGTACAGGTGGCATACTTGTATATCTTGGCAAAGATCTACAAGGATTCCACAGCAACTTTCGTTCTTCACAAGAAAAGTAGAAAGATACCTATCAAGAAAGGTGTCAGGCAAGGAGACACAATTTCTCCAATGCTATTTACTGCATGCTTAGAAGCAGTATTCAAACTCTTAGACTGCGAAGGCTTAGGAGTGAGGATCAGCGACGAATATCTCAGCAACCTTCGGTTTGCAGATGATATTGCCTGACTCAGCAACAATGGGTACGAATTACAACAAATGATTGAGGACCTTAACCGAGAAAGTGTAAGAGTGAGTTTGAAGATTATTATGCAGAAGACAAAGATAATGTTCAGTAGCCTGTCAAGGAAACGAGAATTGAGGATTGCCAGTCAGCCTCTAAAGTCTGTAAAGGAGTACGTTTATCTAGATCAATTACTAGCATGGGACCCTGATCATGAGAAGAAAATTTACAGAATAAAATTGCGTTGGAGTGCACACTGCAGGCACTACCAAATCCTGACTGGGAGCTTACCACTGTCGTTGAAAAGAAATGTGTACAATCATTGCATTCTACCGGTGCTAACATATGGGGCAAAAACTTTGAGGTTAACAAAGAAGCTCGAGAACAAGTTAAGGACCGCACAAAGAGAGATGGAACGAAAAATCTTAGAACTAACCTTAAGAGACAGTAAAAGAGTGGTGTAGATCAGAGAAGAAACGGGGATAGCCGATATTATAGTTGACATTAAGCGGAAGAAATGGAGCTGGGCAGGCCATGTAATGCGTAGGATGAATAACAGGTGGACCATTAGAGTTACAGAATGGATACCAAGAGAAAGTAAGCGCAGTCGAGGACGGCAGAAAACCAGGTGGGATGATAAGTTAGAAAATTTGCAGGCGCAATTTGGAATCAGCTAGCGCACTACAGGTGTAATTGGAGATCTCAGGGAGAGGCCTTCGTCCTGCAGTGGACATGAATATAGGCAGATTATGATGATGGTGATGATGATGATGATGATGATGATGATGATGATGATGATGATGATGATTTATATATGAACGAGAAGAAAGGAAACCGAGGGTCCCGATTTTATTAATCATATCATAGGAAGCCAACAAACAGACACCAAGGACAACATAGGGGAAATTACTTGTGCTCACTAAATGAATTAAAGAAATTATAAATTAATGGAAATTAAAGTGGACGAAAAAACAAATTGCCGCAGGTGGGGAACGATCCCACGTCTTCGCATTACGCGTGCGATGCTCTTACAATTAAGCTACCGCGGCGCCGTTTTCTCATACACTTTATGGGGTATTTATGTTTTACTACTGGGATCGTTCCCCACCTGCAGCAAGTTGTTTTTCATCCACTTTAATTTTCATTTTTTATCATTTCTTTAATTCATTTAGTGAGTACAAGTAATTTCTCCTGTGTTGTCCTTGTTGTGTATATTTGTTGGCTTCCTATGATACGAATAATAATATCGGGCCCCTCGGTTCCCTTTCTTCTCGTTCATTACATAACGAGGGTCTCGCATCCGGCAACATTGATGCCTTCAGGTAGCATATGTGGGTTCATTGACCAGTTGTCTTCCCCTAAAAAAATCACATACTCGTGACGCCTGCGGCAGAAATGATGTTCCACATCTGCCGCCAAGGTTTGTGAGTGGTGGCGTTGGCGAACACTCCCAGGGTTAGTTCTAGCAGTAAAACATAAAGACCCATAAAGTGTATGGGAAAACGGCGCCGCGGTAGCTCAATTGGTAAGAGCATCGCACGCGTAATGAGAAGACGTGGGATCGTTCCCCCAACTACGGCATATTGTTTTTTCATCCAATTTCATATTCATTAATTTATCATTTATTTAATTCAATTATTGAGTACAAGTAATTTCCCCGGTGTTGTCCTTGGTGACGTTGTTTCTTGGCTTCTTATTATATATATATATATATATATATATATATATATATTAGCAGTGAATTGCGTCGACTGCAATGAACTGGTAGCATGCTGCCCACTATCATGACATTTTTGCGCGAAAAGCACAAAATTTTCTTGGGACGCTTGCTCAATAACCCTCACCTTCTCCGTATTGGCACTTTTCCTGGTGTTTTTGTAGCTATTCGGTTTGCATTTCGCCTTATTTGTTCACATTTATTTAGAAAGATAAAGCACAGCCTCCACATTCACCCAAAAGGTTTTCTTCAAGCTCAGAAGAACTGTGCTTCAGGCACTGTTGAAACTGGTCGTTTGAACTATAGTATGTAATTTTGTGGCTAAGATGAAGTGCATTATGCCATGAAGCTTAAATATATTTTTATGCCGTAACTCATTTTCAAGCCGCCTCACCCGAGCTTAGTATATTATAAAATAATGTGCAAATTTGAACTCATTGAAACAAGTGTCAGATTGAGTTCTTCATTACGCTTTGCTTGGAGCACCGTGGAGTGTTTTCCGTTATGTATTAAAGCCGATGAGTGGCTTGAAAAATTGAAACGCCTGTGTCCAACGAAGGGTGTGATGATAACATAGCAAATACTAATTCGTCAAGGATGATTTCTGATATTATTACAGTGTGAAGACTGCATTCCAATGCTCCTGCTTAGAAATAAGGTACAAATACTATCATGGGCGTGCTACGTACAGCCGCGGAATAAACAATATACCCGGTATTTCACGTAACTAAACAACAACTTTCAAAATACAGAGGTACCCCTCAGACATGTGAGATCCACGGCACATTAGTCGTAGTCATCGTGAGTTGCTCAGACTTGTATTTGAACAGCAATTACTTAGTAAATTAGTTATGTAGAATACAGAAATCATTTGAATATTCCTATTAGGGCTTAAGTTGTAGTTGAGATGTCATAGAGCAGGCTCAGAAGCGCCCAATGATGTCGTTTCTCTCTCGTTATCTTTTCGCGAGTCTTTTTTTTTTTTTGAGCTGTGGATAAAGCCAGTGAAATATGAAAAACGGAAGTCACGGCACGCTTGAGGGTTTGGTTGACAGATTCCTCTAATCTACCTACAACAAATTTCAAAAGTTATGTTGACCTTGCTTTTAGCCGCATCAAATTTGAAAACCGCGCGAACAATAAGTTAAGGAGAATAGGTCAACAGATATAAAAGGGAATGGAAGTACAATGAAAACACGTCAATTGAGACACCTGTTGGCCAATATTAAGCAGCAAGCTGCGCTTAGTGAGGTATGAGACGATGCTTGCATGGAATGCAGCGGCGTGCTTACGAAAGAATATTGGTAACTGCCATCTATTTCTCTTTTACGCACACAAAGACAGAGCTCAGACGGAAAGCTATCTGTACTTATGGCTAGAGAAGAAATTACTTGCTCACAAGAAATAGGCGCAATCTTTGCTTGCCTATCATGGCTAATTTAGGAATACCACTTCTTTTTAATGGAAAAATGGCATGCTCGCTATGTGATCTTCAGGCTTTCGTATTACCGGCGATGAAATTTAAAGACCAGTTATAGATGATTGAAAGTTCTTTCCTGAAATTAGAAGAGCGAGAAAAGAAACAGCTTACTTCCATTTCCTGAGTTTCGGACAATTGTGTATGGATAGTCGCTGGCGAAGGCCTTTCCAGCTTCCAGAAGGATGCTAATAAGCACTGCTTGGACGAGCATGTTTAGCATTACGTGCGCACAGAATATTGTGAACCTGAAAAGAAAGTTCGTAATCAACCGCAATCTCGTATTTGTCCAAATATGTACATATAGAAGACAAGGTTATGTTATTGCTGCAAAAGGTTTTCTGAAGTTGTGCATTAACCTACAAGCCACGTACCGTGTAGCACAGAATCATTTTTTTAATACTCGAAGCTCATTTCCGGCTTTTTTTTCTAGTAAGGGGTATATTGGGAGCCTAATATTTTTAATTGGGCAAACTACGAACAGATATCTTTGTTTCACAAAACGTACGCCGTTTGAAATAAAAATGGGAACGAACTGGTCTGAGTCTTCAAAAATATTTTAAAAGTTTTGTTGGCAGTTACACGGGACATATCAAAATACAGGATATTTTCTTTTGACTGTACAAATTATATTATATTGTACAAGGTTGGCAAACTCTTGCCGCACAACCTCCTGAATGAGGGAGATCGCTGGGGCTGGTTGGTCAATGGTGGGGTCAAGTGGGCGCGGAAGGAACGTGGAAGGACTGGCAGCCTCGAGCTCGCGGCGAACAATACGCGTGACGGTCTCATTGGAGGGGGGTGAAGCAGTAAGGGCGACGCAGGATGACGTCGCAGCCGTGTTAGGGAGCCGGGAGAACCGTGGAATGATGCGGCGGCTTTTGGCGAGCTCAAAGCGGCGGCATTCCTTGACAATGACGTCGATGATAGACACATTGTTGAAGATCAACAAGTTGAACGCGTCGTCCGCGATCCCTTTGAGAACGTGGCCAACCTTGTCAACTTCGACTATGTTCTCGTCGACTTTCCGGCAAAGAGCTAGCACGTCTTGTATGTACGAGACATACGATTCAGTGGAAGACTGTACACGGGTCGCAAGCTCTTTTCTTGCAGCCTGCTGCCGACCGGTCGGATTTCCAAAGAGGTCGCGGAGCTTCTCCTTGAAATCGTCCCAGCTAGAGATCTCCTCCTCGTGTGTCCGGAACCAGACACGAGGTGTTCCGCCCAAGTAGAAGAGGACATTCGCTAGCATTATGGTAGGGTCCCAGTGGTTGTTGCGGCTAACAAGCTCATACATGCGTAGCCAGTCATCAACGTCGACATTATCTTGGCCGGAGAATATGCCAGGATCGCGGGGCCTGGCAACCGTGACGTACGTTGTGGTTGTAGTTGCAGTAGGAGCAGCAGACGAGGTGTCGTCACCGGGAGCCATGGTGGAAAGCTGAACGGTGCGGCCGCTGCGGAGCTCAGTGGTGAGCACGGGGAACGGCACGCTCCACCAAAATGTTACGCGAACGAAGGATTAAGTACAGGAGACTATTTACAAGTATATTTACAAAAGATAGCTGCAGCGCTGGCCAGATCAGCCGATAGCTCGAGAGCCCAGAGCAGTTCGTCTTCTTCGTCTAGGCGCCCGCGCGCATCGTCAAGAAGAAACACGCAATATGCATGTAGCAATATTAAGTGGCTATGAGTGCAGCGAAAGTCGTTTTTACAGTAAAAGAAATTAAATTATGGGGTTTTACGTGCCAAAACCAGTTCTGATTATGAGGCACGCCATAGTGGGGGACTCCGGAAATTTGGATCACCTGGGGTTCTTTAACGTAGTGTTGTAAGGTGAGGTGAAATACTTTGTGCCTAATCAGGTGAGTTTCAACAGACTGACAGAACGTTTTTGAGAAACTTAGGGGCAGTTGTGGGTTTTGTTAGAAATTGAGGTTGAAGGGGACAATCAGATGAGATTGCCCAAAAATTTGCTACATTAATTATGTCCAAGTTGGTAGTAAAAATGATATCAGGAATTTTTTTTTTCATTATACTTTTGAAGCTTACGTTATATGCGGCCAACAATTTCCACTTCGCCAAGTAATACCTGTGTAACAACGAAGTGTTCGGTACGCTCCCAGCGTTTTTATAAAAAAAAACTCCCCTGCCGAGAAAAGGGGTGCACGTGAGGCTTGTCCAAGCCTAGAGGGCGGGGAGGGTAGGTTAGCTTTAGAGTTACTGTATAGGCTCCCCTTGGGGTGCAGAGTTTTGCATCTGAGTGAACGCGCCGCTCGCGCCCCTATTCGCCAAATCTGGTCACATGCGCAAAAAGCATCCTTTTGAGGGAAGTCCAACATCACGGCTGCGCCTGCACCACAGAGTTTCTATGGCCAGCACTGCCGCCCGCCGCGCTACCTGGCCTTCGCGGAATGAAAGAACAAGCACACTCGGCAGCTGAGCCGCACCTTATCCTGCATTGAAGAGGAGTGTCTTTTCTGCTTAACACGAATGCGTCGGCGGGCAAGATGGCGGACCTATGCGCAACTCTGCTCGCGTAAGGAGCACATACAGTAACTCTAGTTAGCTTTTGGAGCATTTGAAACGTTCACGGGCCCGCTGCCGCTGCCGTTCCTTCAACGCAGCCTGCTCTTCAGCAGAACGAACCAAAGGCGGCCTCCCCATCTGACTGCCGGGCCTGAACTGGCGGGAAACGGCGGACGCGAGGCAAGCGAACACGCGATCACACCCTTTCCCTCCTCCGGAGGTATGGGACGCCGAGTGTTTGAGACGTTCACGGGCCCGCTGCCGCTGCCGTTCCTTCAACGCAGCCTGCTCTTCGGCAGAACGAACCAAAGGCGGCCTCCCCATCTGACTGCCGGGCCTGAACTGGCGGGAAACGGCGGACGCGAGGCAAGCGAACACGCGATCACACCCTTTCCCTCCTCCGGAGGGATGGGACGCCGAGTGTTTGAGACGTTCACGGGCCCGCTGCCGCTGCCGTACTTCAACGCAGCCTGCTCTTCGGCAGAACGAACCAAAGGCGGCCTCCCCATCTGACTGCCGGGCCTGAACTGGCGGGAAACGGCGGACGCGAGGCAAGCGAACACGTGAACACACCCTTTCCCTCCTCCGGAGGAAGGAGACGCTTGTGATTGGCTGGGGGTATGGCGTGATCACGTGCGCCAGCTGCAGCGCCACATCTACTTCTTCATGCATATAATACCCCGCTTTAAAGGGCGGGTATGATGAACCGGCAGTGCTTCGAGGATACAATTGGTTCTGCATTCCGATCTGACATGCGTGTTTTCCATAAACTGTGCAACGCCATAAGTAAGAGCATGTCAAAAGGCACATCTTCACATTTAGGTGGCATCAGATATCATATCGTATGAGGATCGATATCAAGATCCTTTTTTAAAGTCCTTTGGAGAACGTCCCAAAACATTATGACATCCTTGCAATCAATATAGCAGTGTTCTATAGTTTCCGGTACATTACAGAGACGACAGTTAATCTAGGATACAAAGATGTCTTTCCTGTTTAAACAGGTTTCAACAGGTAACGTTTCAGCATGCACTTTGAAGAAGAATGTTTTGGAGTGTGGAGAAATGGGCATTTTACAGACTCGTGCAAGCATGTCATCTCCAGGTAAGCCGATGTACAGTGATCGGTATAACGGAGGTTTAGAAAGCATACCAATTAGATCTTTATGCAGGTTTTTCCTTGAGATAGAGAATAAGTACTCATTTGAGAACTTCACTGCCAGAAAGCGCACTGAGAGGCACACTTCACGCATGAATCCCGGCAAATATGGACGTGAAGCAAAATTTGCCAAAATTACTAAATTTGGTAAAACGTTGACGAGATTAACTTGCAAGAACGCAACTGAAAGACATTTATGATCAGAGAGACCCCCAACCAGACTGGTATCCATTGTTTATGCAATGTATCCTTTTGCTTCCCTTTTAGAGAACTGTTCACTGTGATAATTGTACTTTGAAGTGTTTGTTTTGTGCTTGTAGACGTAGCTGTGACTGTTTTGGCCGCTCTGCAAATACCTTAGGCATGTACGTTTTATGTTCGTATTAAATACCATGAACGAAAAAAAACGGCAGTGGCTGAATCGGTTAGCGTGTTGTTCTCGCAATCCGGAGGTCGGTGGCCCGGCGAGCAATTTTTATTTTCGCGCGGCTTGGGTTTTTTTCGTTCGCAAACATCAACACCGACGCCGACACGAGTCAGGCAACACAAGCTTCGCTTGAAAATTTATAGAGTATAGAAATAACATCCTGTTTAGTTGGCTGTTGTTGCCTTCACAATGTGAGTCTAGTAATACCCTCTATTATAAATTACTGTGCTGTCTAAAGCAAGATATATAATTTAATTTCTTTCCGTTTAGATGGTTTGGTTTTTGCAGTTTAGAAAACTGCAAGGCCTGTTGGTAGTTGTTTCAAAGTTACCCTGTTATTGACGTCGCACTAGAGTTGAATTGCGCTCCGGGATTTGGTTCAATTTTAAGCATATGGTATTCTCCACACCTAATTTTTTTCTTTCACTAGATGTTTAAAACATGCATTTCAATACGTAAATTTAAGACGGGCCCCTTGCAAACTCTTTCCTCTAATACTTGCTCTCTTAAACTGCTTCCTCGCTTAGGTATGAACTCACAGGCACAAAAGCAGGACAGTCAACAAGACATCGTACCTTTCTTAAGTTCGTATCAAATGGTCTATTTTCACATCAAGAACAATTTATCGACTAAATTCCAGCACGTAGGCATTCACTGACGCATCACCGCCTCATTTTCCAACGTCTGAAAGCTGCTGATCACAGCATGCCAAAGGCCGAATGCATTGACACTTGTTCCTCGCTTTCAACAAGCTCTTCAAAAGTCGAGTAAAAGCACAGTCGCTGCTTCAAACACAATATTTATTTGGATTTCAGCGCCTGTTAGCAGTCCTTTCCCGCTTTCTTGAAGTACAGAAAAAATTATTGGAGTATTTGTGCCAGAAACGACGTACGTATAGAGACAAACTATGTGTCTGATGATAATTTTAAGGTCATATTGTGGTATTCCAGTGTGCCATTCTAAAGCAAAACTATGGTTTTCTACTGCTCAAGCGGTCATCTAATTTTGGTATTTTTGCACATATAGTGCGCAGGGCAGCGGAACAAACAACACTTCTGCAAAAAATATTAGCAGTTTTACAGTGACCGCATCAAAGAGTTCAAATGAGAAAGTTTTTCTCGTATAGTGCCAGGTAACTAATTTGTCGCGCTGGTACAACTGTGCGTCAACGGTAACAGTATATCATACCGAGTATATCTTTTTATTGTTAACAGGATCTTTACAAATCCCCATTGACATGTAGCACAATTAAAGTTCTTGAACTGGAATATTCTCAGAGGCAGACATTATTTGCACAAAAATGCAAGCGAATATTTCGCTAATTACCAAACTCTGATAATTACCTTTCAAGCTAATTACTTTACCCCACATATTGCAATTTACAAATTGTAGCCGATGACTTCTACAGTCATATCCACGTGGAACAAATTATGAAAAGGGTCATTTGCGAGATACACTCTCCCAAAGTAAGCGAGCAAATGCACTGCTATTCCAGCAACTTTTTAGCATCAGTGCACAAAAATGCGTTTTAATAAAAAAGTAAGCGGAACAGCAGTGCATTCTTGCGGCAAGTCAGATTGCGCTTATCTCAAAAGTAGAGCTTTCTTCACAATTAATTCCATGTGGGTGTGCCTTGTGAAATCACTGACTTCAATTGGTGTATTGAAATATGTGCGCTAAAGTGATTAGTTGAAAAGTTGATTAGTGATTTTTTTAACAAGTCAGCTTCGCGTATTGATTTCCAGTATGAGCAATGTTACGTCTGCGAGTATTCCAGCTCGATAAGCAGGTTTGTGCAAATGCTACAGGCAATTAATTTCAAGATCCCGTAACGTTAAAATAAAAAATTTGATATATTCTCGCAGAATAAAACTCCACGCTTCTGAGTTAAGAAATATGTTTCTTTGTCAGTTCTTCAGCACAAATAAACCACCACAGCACGATTCGAGCATTTATTGCGAAGATTTACATCGGACATTAAAATTGGATGCAAGTGCCATTTTCTTGCTATAAATAAAGCCCTAAATCCCTAAATAATAAAAGAGTAAATAATATTAGTAATAGTAAATAGTAATAAAATAAAAACTAAATAAAGCCCTAAAGGCACCATTCTTAATTGGAAGTAAACAGAGCCGTATTTGGCACCGTACGGTGATTGCAACAACTCCGGGTAATTTGGTTATGAGGTAAAATAAAACGAGTACTATGAAAAACACATAAACACCGTTGCACTAATTATAAACCCGAGGGAAGTAGCGAATCAAGGACAGAAGTTCGCAGATGATGGAAGGAAATCGCAGCCGTTAGGGCGAACTAGTTTTACATAATGTGGTGTAGGTAGCGTAAAATAAACAAGAAAAGGAGCAATAGGTGAACGCGTAGCTCTATCAGTGTCCCTATCTGTCTCTCCTTTCTATCTTTGTTTATCTTGGGTTGTACTTAAACTTACCTGTACATAAAATCACCACAACAGTACGTTTACCGCGGATGCAAGAATGATAAAACGCTAAATAGAACACGCTGGCATCGCCAAAACGCACTATTCTTGCCACTGATTTCCAAGCAGAC
>NC_051164.1:419745-461739 GCF_013339745.2 Dermacentor silvarum | reverse complement strand
TATATTCTTTGTCCCTGTCTTCTTGCGTGGCGTTCTCTCCAGTTAACTAGAACTAGGTTGCTTTCAATGCAGTTGTCTGTAATTTCTTCACATTCCGCACAATATTTGCATTGATACCTTACCTGGTAAATTAAATAAAAATTTGCCTAATAAACGCAATCGAATCATTACTTTGCCGACACGAAGCAATGACATACAGATCCAACACATATTTTGGAATCAATGTGAAGGGAACCTTTCGTGAAGCGGTTAATCAAATGTTGTAAAATTGCCCATTTCATTCCTGCGTTTGTATCGTAAAGGAAACTGGTGCGCGCGCATGCGCTATCGCGCATGCATGCTACGCGGTGTGACACAGGCGGCGATCATTTCAGAGAGATAGTTCGGGTGAGCACACACTAAGTCTGCCTGTCAGTGTGGCCTGTAGTGCCCTGAGTCGGCAGATTGAGAAGGCGGCCATACCAGCAGGTATTAGAAGGCGTGAAAAACGAAGGTGCGTGGTCCGTGGCGTGCGCGGGAGTACGGTACGGCGAGCGCAACTCTTTCCGGAAGCTAAACAAGTTGTCGTCTTTCACTGGTGTGCCATCCTTACCGGCCCAATGGTTAGAACATCGGGCGGCTCTGTTGGGGGAGCGAGGTTTGATATCAACATCGGGCACGTAGTTCTTTTTTTTTTTGTATAGATATTCGGTGAGACAGCAGCAACACCCCGCAGACATGTTAAGAAACGTTGTGGAGCATTCGCAAAGAAAGCTTCGCTTTAAAAACCCAGGACTACGGCTATAATGAACACCGATTCACATACAGTGTTTATCGTTTGCCTAACGCCCTTAGTTATTTTTTTGTTTATTTGTGACAGCCATTCGGACAGCCGGTAAATTTTGCATGCCGGTGCGGGCACCAAGAAAACCTTTCACAAAAACACTTAGGGAAGCCGCTAAAGATAATAGAGGCACGCTAGATGTAATTAGGCTACATTTTGCCCCAGATTTAGAGCAGGACTTGACCTAATGCGTCAGTGCAGTTTTTGAGTTGCTTCAGTAACTACGTATGCTAGTAATAAATAAAATGAGAATAACTTCATGGCAACAGCAGGCAAGAAAATTTTGATGCACGTAAACAAAAATCATTAAAATGTAAAGTGCTCGAAATAAAGTAAACAACCTTTGAAAAAGTGAGCGCAGTCTACCTCCAAAAATATTCAGGGAAGTATAATTTGTAAATTGTGACCTCTTTAAGCTACATATTTGAGTATTGGACTCACTTTCCAAATGAATCCTACTTCGTGCAAGGTGAGCTTGACGCCAAGGAAGAACTTTTTGAATCCAGTTCGTTTGCAAACGACGTTCTTTGCTATTATATAGGCTTCAGGGTTGCAAAATGCCATAACAATATCGTTTTTTTTATGCTTGGTGCTGTTCTACTTCATTGAATTCACCTTTCGCCTTTCAATCTTGAATATCATACACTTACTTCGTATCCTAACCTTTTTACGGCACTGATGTTTTCAAAGAATATTAACGTAATGACCTTCAACACACTGGACATCTTCCCCTGCACTCGAAGAAAGAGCAGACACTTATAAGCATCATAACCAATCCTTCCTAGGACTGCAGAATACAATTGCTAAAATACCATTGTACGTCAGGCATGGCGCTTGCTTGTTTACTCTGCCTCTTAGCACAACAATGACTTTGTCATCAATAACCGCGTTCGTTGTAGCACAGTTGCCATGACTTCAGCAACCTATCGTAGTTGAACGAAAACCGCATCGTGGGTGCATTTCGCAGCGTTCGAGAGCCGGAATGCCAGAAACTTGAAGCTCACGTTTGTTGAGCTCACGTCAAGGCGCAAACTACCAATTACTCATGCCCATGCACTTGTCGTGATGTCGCGAGTGCGAGAGCGCGCCCGCTGGAAAGCCTGCTTAGCCCCCACGAATTGTATTGGAGATCGCGTCATTCATGTTTCAGTGGTAGTACAACGCAGTACAACGAAGGGTAGCACCAACAAAAAACATTGGGGGATGGTTAAGCTTCGCTTTTAAGAGTGGAACGTGATAGCATTTAAAGATCCTTGACTGCTTCTCACGGCTCCCGACAACTGCAGCTTAAGCAACCGTAATGGTTACCGGGAAACACTGGCGGCGAACGCTATGCACGAAGGCGAGCTTTCTGGTAGAAACGCAGCCTCTTGCGTGGGGTGATCCCGGAAATATTTCTCAGCTACGCCCCCCCCAAAAAATTCATAATTTTCAGGTTTCCGTTTTTGTTTCGTACTTTTCATATTTCAGTCTGAGAAGATTTAACATAAAAGGTATGCGCTGAGGGTGTTTTGCTTCATGACATTTGTTTGTGGACTGTCATTCTCAAAATTCCTATGAATAGCTTTGCCAGAATGCAAGACAAGGTATGAGCAACATTAATGATAGAATGGTGTGACAATATAACCCGCATATACCGCATGTCACATAAGAAGGCATGGCATGTACATGTACCTAAATTCGGAGGGCCTGCGTGGCTGGGGATGATTTTCTTCGCCACCCGCCGACATCGCACGCCGACGCCGGTTGCCGACGCCGGGTTTTCTGAGACGCGGGGCCCTTAACACTGTCGCGTTAAAAAGTTGTATGGTCCTAATCTTTCACCTGTCACCAGGCAGCACTTCACGCTAGGCGATACTACTAGATACCATTCGAAAGCGAGGAAAGTAATATTGTGTGTTAAGTTTCCGGGCACAGTTCGCCCACAATAAGCCAGTTTGTTTAGTGTGCTTCATTGAAGAGTGCTACATTTCTGGTGGAGGTGCGGGGTATGATTGGAAGTCCCCAGTGCGCAAGAGAGCGGAGCCCTGACCCTCAGCTATTGGAACACGGAGAGCTGACTCCAGTACACCAGCGCAGAAGCCGCCGCCTCCGAGGATACCCACCTGAGTTCGGACCGCTTCCTATTGCTGCCGCGGTGCAGGCATCAGTTACCAGCGACGGCACAACCATTACCAGCTCGGTGGCATCGTCACCGCTCATCGTGTACCCACCACGTACGCCTAAGTCCTTCCATGGGGATGCGTTAGAAGATGTGGAAGATTGGTTAGAACATTTGGAGTGAGTCGCAGATTTCAATGAATGGGACGACGCGCGGAACCTTCGCAACGTGTACTTCGTGTTATAAGAGTCAGCGAGGACATGGTACGTGAACCACGAAGCAGCATTATCTTCATGGCAAGAATTTCGGCGACAGTTGGTTGCGACGTATGCCGCAGCACCGATCGGCGAAAGAAGGCAGAGAACGCTCTACAAGCCAGAAACCAGTGCACTAACGAGAGTGTCGATATGTACATCGAGGACATGTCCCACCTCTTGAAGCGCGCGGATCCAAACATGACCGAAGATAAGAAACTACGCCATCTCATGCGTGGCGTTAAGCAAGAGCTGCTTGCAGGACACGTTCACAACCCACCACGCAGTGTTGCTGAGTTTCTCACCAAGGCTACGACCGTAGAAAAGGCGCTGCAGCAGCGTGCCCATCACTACAATCGTGATGTAAGCAGTGCACCAGCCGATATCCTGTCAGCAAGCCCAGGCCGCAACACCGAAGCGCTAAGAGAACTGGTGCGCTCCATCGTAAAGGAAGAGCTTTGAAAGCTGCAGCCACCGCAAGTCACGCCGACAGTTTCAGCTCTCGCCGCCGTCATTCGCGATGAAGTTCGGCATGCCATTCTGCAGCCAGGATTTGAGGCACTGCCTGAGAATCTCGAACAAGCACCACCGGTACGTCGCGTGCCGACGTACGTTGATGTGTTATGCCATCCATCCGTGCATAATGCTTCATTCGCAGCTCCCAGTAGCCGCCAGCCGACTCCGCGCAGTGAACCCCTTGTAGCAGACCTGATGCCACGAAAAAGCCACGTGTGGCGTGCACCCGACCGGACGCCACTCTGTTTCCACTGCGGAGAAGCTGGACACTTTTAGAGAATGTGACCATATCGCAGAGCAGGTCTTCGCGGCTTTACGAGAAAGACCCATAGAAATTCAGGACTACTTGTCCAGACAACAGGACCCGGCGGCTAGATACCAACACCTGCCGCGATCCCCAGCGTCTACACGCTTCCGATCACCTAGCCCATGGCCGTCCTTCAGTTCACCAAGACGTCGTTCACTGAACCCACGTCAGGAAAACTAATGCGAGCGACCTGTGGGGGCGAGGCCGCTGACGTTGGAAAAAGCCAAGATCCTCCGTCAAGTTTACCGAGCAGCAGCGACGATATTGTGAACATACATTAGGAAGAAATCGGTAGCAATATTTTTTTTAACTTGCATGAGCAGTAAGTAGCGTATGTAATGTAGTCCTGTACAAGGGGTTGAGGGCCAGAGACCGCATTTTGTTAATTTTTGTCTGGTTGCCCGCATGATCTCGTTTTGTTCTCGCAACGATGCCCAGATGTTCTCGCAGGCTTTTGGCTCAAGGACACTTGATGGTCGCCGACAACGGGAAGCAAAAGCATTTCATGCTTAAAATAAGATTTTTATGTTGAAATGCGAATGATTAAATTAAGTAGGCCTCCATCTTCATAAAAAAATCCAGCTGACTTTCTACCGAATCCTGTGTTGTTTTGTTGTGATAGCAATTGTGCAGACACTCCTGCCACGTCCATGACGTTCGCACCTTCGTGGTCTACTGGTGTCGGCGACGCTTGCGGGTTACGCACGGAGAGAGATACAAGGCCCCCAGACATGCACAGTGCATCTCGCTGCACAAATGACGTCCAATGAAGTCAAGGTCCCACTCCGCTCAATCGGCATCGCCGGGGCCAGGGTAGCGTTGCTTGTATGCAAGTTCTTTGTTTGAATTGGTTAAGAATGGTTAAAAGTGGGAACTGAGTTGTCTGATATGATCTCAATTGATCTCATATGAAAGATCTCCATGAAGACAAGGTACAAACCATAATTGCGTATTGTTTGGTGGTGAGCATGCATTGGTGGTTAGGAACTGCTTATAAGCAATTTTGAGTGCATCTAATTTTCTACGAGAGAGGGAGAGAAGTTTAATCATGCGAAATGCCGAGAGGTCGGCCTGAGGTAAATTCCTCTAGCCAGCTACTCGGCGTTGGGGGAAGGGGAAGAGGGAAATAAAGAGGGAAGAAAGAGGCGCATGATGGGTGACGATGATGAGAGAAGGAGGATGTAACACATATGGCAAGCAATTTGGCATGCTCAAAGCCTTCAGTCAAGGCCCGTACTTTTTAAAAAGTTCAGTAGCGCCTGGATGGCCTTGAAACTCGATTGAGCGTCTGGCCAAGGGCCTAAAATAACTTCCTCCGACAATGGTGGGCTGTCGAGACGCATAAGGTCATTCTTAAACGTTTGACGCTCTCCCACGTACTTAGGGCAGTCACAAAGCACATGGCCTATAGTTTCATTTACATGGCACAACTTACAGTCTGGAGACTCGGTGCGTCGCATGAGGTGCACGTATCCACGCGTAAACGCTACCCCCAGCCTTAGTATGTGCAGAAGACTGGCACAGCTGCGTTAAATTTTTGGTGGTAGCCTAAATTTCATGTTAGGGTCCAATCTCTGTAGTCGTCTGTCTCGATTATCCGGATTGTCCCAGTGCTTTTCTGTCGATTTTCGGATGACACTGGAGAGGAGGCAGTTGGCGTCCGCTCTTGAAAAAGGAATTGCAAGCATTGACTCTTGTTCTTCGAGTGCTTTCTTCGCTTCGGCATCAGCCAGTTCGTTGCCGTGTATACCACAGTGACTGAGAATCCACTGAAATGTGATGTGGTGGCCGTTTTCTTCCGCTAAATTGTATAGTTCGGCAGTTTGAAGAGCCAACACTCTGTAAGCACTTTCTTTCAACACCAGTCTAAGTTCAACACCAGTTCAACACCAGTCTAAGTAGCTGCAGAGCCGATTTTGCGTCACTGAAGACTGCCCATACTTGAGGAGGCTGTTGCGAAATATATTGAACGGCCTCTCTGATTGCCACTAGTTCCGTAGATGTTGTAGTCGTCTTGTTACAGAGAAGAAACCGTCGAATGACTTGATGCGCAGGCACTACGAAAGCTGCACCAGACGCATACGACGAGACCGATCCGTCTGTATACACATTCACCGAGGAGTCATATTCTTTCGACATATATTCAAGTGTGAAATGTCTGAGGGCGACGGTAGGTATTCGCGATTTTTTTAGAAATTCCGGGAATAGATAGACGTACCCGTATTTTGGAAATTACCCATGGGGGCATACGTGGAAGGGCAGCAGGGGCAAAGTATGATGGTATGGTAGATTCTTGGCATTTAATGGCTCTTGAAAAAGTGGAGTCCGGCCGTATATCGGGAAGTTTCGATAAGGGGTGGCATCCATGACGGCACAGCAGTCGCAGGAATACTCGAAGAAGTTCGCATCGTAGATAGACTGGTAAAGGGGTGACGTGAGCCTCCTCAATTGTTCCGTTGGTTGAGGTGCAACGTGGAACACCGAGACATGTTTTCAGCATCTGTGCCTGGGCACTTTCCGGCGTACGCAAACATGACCGGCTCATACCTGATAAAACTGGCAGGCTATACCGAATATAGCCGACGTAGAGAGCCTGGTATTGCCGGAGTAGCGAATGCTCAGATGGACCCCACTTCATAGCGGCCAGAAAGCGAAAAACTTGAGCAAGCCCAGTTAATTTTTTCTTTAACATTGCCACATGCTTCGACCATGAAACACCGCGGTCAATGACAACGCCGAGGTATCTGTGGTGGGTCACATATGGGCTGGCATTGCCATTGATCATAATTGTGTACCAACACATAAGCTTCCGTGTGAACGCAATCGCAGCTCACTTATCTGGAGCCAGTTGCAGTCATTGGCACTACAGGTACTCAGATGTTAAAGAAACAGCTCGCTGCAATCTTGCACGAATTTGCGGTCGCGTGACTGCGGACGCCCATATGCATATGTCGTCTGCGTAGGTACTGATGCGTAATTATTCCGCAAGGCCAATAAGGGCAATATTGAAAAGAGCCGGGCTGAGCACTCCTCCTTGAGGCACTCCACGAACCACAACGTGTCTTCTCGTTTCGCCATCAGTCGTGGACATGAAAACTGTGCGACCATCTAAGTAACTTTCAATCCACATGCAGAAACGGCCGCCGATGCTCAAATTACTGAGGGAATCAAGAATGGCTTCGTGCAGTACATTTTCATAGGCTCCATTTATGTCCAAGAAAACTGCTCCTACAAGTCTGTGTCGCCTTTTTTCGTGTTCGATCGAGGACACGAGATCAATGACCCCATCTATTGCAGAACGTCCACGTCTAAATCCGGTCATCATTTCAGGATAAAGCTCATTCCCTTCCATAAACCATTCTAATTTTCTACGGATGCCCGTAAGCTCGGCGACATCCAAAGAATTCAGTAAACGCTCCGCTCAGGAAACGGCATTGTATTTGCCCTCTGTGCATTCACTCTCCAAAACACAGTTACCGAAAGATAGAGTTGCTGATCGCTGTGATGTCGTGAAAATGAGCCATGAGCCAACCTTATTGGCTGAGGCACCTACACGATTCTTCTATGACTTGAACAGCATTGTATCTGCCACATCCTTGTGAGGTTGTCACCGACTATAGATTCAACAGCTGTAGCTGTTAATCTAGCCAACCTGTATCTTGTGAATATATTTGGAATGTCGCTTGATAGTGATACGTCCTAGTACATTGCATTATACGTTCCCCTCAAGATCTCAAGATATTTAAAAACTATTTGTCTGTTGTATTCTGTGGCGTAACGATGCCATTTATAAATGCGAAAGTAGATTACGTGTTCTTCAACAATAATTGTGTTCAAATTTGCAATCTCTTGCTTTTATTTTTGTTGAAACACTTGAAGCAAAATATTTTATTTGCATTTAAAAGCCATGCTAAAGTCTGTTCTACATTACTTCCGAAAGTTCGACAACCGGATAGTTTTTACTGTATGTAAAGGTACGAAGAAATTATATTTGAAGGTTCCCACTAAATGAAACCTTTGTGCTATGGAACCTGCACAAAGGTTTGTGCACGTACGCGAGTTCCCTACATGCTACTGTTTTGTTGTTCCTTGCGCGCGCCGCATATTCTAAAAACGTGTTCAGCAACATTATAGTCAAGACATTTTCAAATTGGCCTATTACACATTTTCAATAAATGGTCAACACGGAGTTAAAACTACTTCTACTACCTAAAAAAGTAATGTTTTCGAGAACATATTTTAGAGTTTGAGCATACCGCTCAGTGCCCTTGTTAAATCATCATCCTATAGCGGCCAAAAAAGATAAAGAGATAAGATATGACGTCAATATATATGCCAACGACGAGATTTGTAATATAATATTACAGTGCAATAATGAGCCTGGTCACAATTTAGGAAACGTTTGTAGTATCTAACTATAACGGTTGAAGATTGAATCTACGAATCATTTTCATGGAAGGTAGGAAACGCACAGAGGTGAGCGACTCAAATACAGACTTAGACACCGAAATGTGGTTGGTCTCCGAGCGATTTTCTAATGAGAGGTCTTTCTGAGGGTTTCTTTCAGAAGAACAGCTTTTCACTGTGACAGATGCCACTCTGCAGATTTTCCTGATAAGGTTATTGTCGTCATTCGCAGCATGGCTTTTACTGCCATCGGTCATTCACATTTCTGGTTCTCGCAAATAAAGGTCTTCGCTGTCAGAAGTCAGTGAACGTAGCGTCCTTCTCACCATCGACAAAAACATGATGCCCAAGCCGTCGTGCAATGCTGTTCACGTTATTATCACGCCATCTCCGTCGTCGCCATGCCATTGTATTGTTACACAAACGGATGTCATTTTAAATGCTATCATGCTGTCATTGTTAAGCAGTAATCGCCATGGTAAAGTAAATGATTAAGGGTACCGAATGCGTAGGTCTACCTCGTTTTTTTTCTATTTTATTCTGCAAAACAAGTTAATCTTCCTTGCTTGTGCTTACGTGTATCAGCTACCGTTATTGCCCTTTAAGCCCTCACCTGGCTTCAGTAGGCTATCTTTTGCACTTTGATATTGTAATTATTTATAACCTCTGGAAAAACTTTGATGCTGTACGGTGAGGTAAGCTTTTCGAAGTTCAAAGGACGAATGCACTGGCTACGACAAGACGCATTAGCATACACGCATTCATTATTGTCTGAGACTAAATTAAGGTCCCAGAACTTCTTGACAAGGAATAATATGGCATACAAACAATCTAGCACTCACAAGTGACTTGATGCTATGTCCAACGGCTAGCATCTGGCATGCGACAAAACGCACTGGTACACCATTTTTCATGCAAGAGATATTTGCATGAATCAAACAATCTTGGCTAGGACCCATGTGGAATACCATAGAACAAGGTACAACAAAAAAGTCGGATTATACGATGCCCTAGTTCACCCGTGTGTCATTCCGTTCCTGTAACATTAACTAGGCACAGAAAGTTTCTATGGCTTGTAGGCTTGGAGCAGGGGAGGCTCTGACACTATTCCTAACGTCGGCCCGAGGACCGACAGAAGAAGACCTACTCATGTATTCTAAGTGTACAGTGCCTTCGGCTAGAGCAACTTCTCGACCATTTCCTTTGGCCGTGCCCTGAGAAGGACGTCATCAGGGTCAACATATGAAGAGAGCCAAGAGCGGAGTCGGTGTACTCAGTGCTTGCACTTGAGAGAGAGCAAGTTTGCAATGCTGCAGTTCCTGCGAGATGTACAGCTGCACGGATTGTTTTTCCCTCATTAAATATTGAAGCAAACCTTTTGAACTATGCAACAGTCTTTCTTGTGTATGTTGCTCTGACGTAGCTTGCACATATATTCCATCCTCAGTTGAGCAGTAACATGTATTAGTTATTACAGCGTTCCTGTGGTGATATTTTGCAATAATGCATTAACTTGTCCACTGCATTACATTGTCATTGTAGGTTGTCATTGTCTTGCATTGTCCATACTTTATTAAATTGTATTCCCGCGTTGAGCAAGCGTAGAAGCCTACAGTAATCATCAACAGTGTCGAGTTCCTGCTCTACACAACTGCACTTGTAGCAGCATCAAGGTAACGTGAAGTACAGTCGTGTAAGTGACATTCTCATATACATGACGAGTGTCATGAGCTGCCACTTCAATACGTCGTATACAACCTATTTGCTTCTGTGATTGTGATTTGGGAGACAAGGCTTGGCTGACTGTCTTCAGCAGACCAAAAAGGACAGGTTGCGAAAAAAAGCACACAAAGTTTGCATAGGAACAAAACCAAACCTTCACTCAAATTAAGTATATAAATCCTGAGGACCATGACCATTGTGATAACCTTACGAGTGGCGGTTTTCTGCAGCGGTGTTAGAAGCTTAACAATAACTTAACGCGCGTGATAGACAAAACAGGCATAGTTCACAACGCTACAGCTACATTTGTGTGATGTTGCATGGTGACAAGGAGCGCGTGTGCAAAGTTCACGTCCCTTGCCACATCAAGTCATCAAGGCGTTCTGTACCGGTCTTCATTCTTAACTTGTTAGGGCTGCAGATGTATTGAAGTTCTGCAAATCTAGCTGAACTCTTCGTGACACATAATCATCCTAATGAAATAGTTGAAAGCAGATGTTAATATTATTGAAAACATTCTCACGAGCATTAGTTTGTATTTCTTATTCTTGGCAGCATAAAGGTCATTTACTTGGTTGATACGGATTTACTGATATTCACTATGTTGTAGTTCGGGCTGAATAAGCACTCAAGATTGTGATATCGTTTTCACATTTTATGAAAACTAAAACAATTAATCATTATCAAATATTTCAAATAGTATGTGTATTATTGAAGTGAATTTTTTTCATGACGCACTACGTAAATATTCCTCACGTCATCGCTGGCTAAAATCCACTACTTAGCTGTTACAGGTCTACTGATACTGACCAGCTTGTATTTATTGCTGAATAAGTGCCGAAGTTTTCGAAGTATTTCAGCACTCGTTATTAAACATCAGAAACTTCTCGTCACAGTTGAAAGCGGATGTGTGTATTTGAAAGCGTATTTTACAACGAATTATAGCATTCTTTGTGTGATCGCAGGACCAAATCTATTTACTCAATTGATTAGTACAGTAATTCCGCATGGATAACTCCAAAGGGTTCATGAAGCTCTTTAGTATGCTACTTAAATTTCTTGTATAGGTGTAAAATGTTATAATAAAGCGTTGACTTAACAAATGTGGTTTTTTGCTTAGAAGTCGTTGTACTGCTTAAAGAGACACTTCGTTATAGAATCTCCAACTACAAGAAAATGGCACTGCCCACATTACAAATTTTACTAAACTTTTAAATGACATTGAGCGTGGCGATGTGAGTGGCGGCTTTAAGCCCTTGCTGTTTGTGACGCTCATTATGTTGGCTTCACTGTATATATATACAGGGTGTTTCAGCGAACACTTTCAAAAATTCTTAAAGGTGCGCTGTGGCAGACAGCACAATTCTAGTTAATGAGCTGGTCTATTCGAAGAGGCGGACATTACTTGTGCAATAAATTGAAATGCATAATCGAATAATTAACAAAATTCACTAATTAAGTTTTTAACTTAATACATGATGGCCCATATTACAATTTATGAATTATAGTCGTGGAGTTCGCAAGGCGGATCCACTTGCAACGAATTCTCGGGATGACACCAGTTTCGAGATCTTAATTCCCGAACTTTGCGGAGAAATGCATTGGCATTTCAGTTAGTTTCTTACCAAAACGTCGCTTTATACATTGAAGCAGAAAATTAACTGGAACGCCAATGCATTTCTTCGCAAGTTCGGGAATTATTATCTCGAAACTGGTGTCGTCCTGAGAATTAATTCCAAGTGGATCCGCCTTGCGAACTCCAAGGCTTCAATTTGTAAATTGCATTATGGGCCATCAGGTAATTAGTTAAAGACTTAATTAGTAAATTTTTGTTGATTAGTTGATTATGCATTTAAATCGTGCAAGCAATGTCCGCCTCTTCGAGTAGACCACCTCATTAACTAGAATTGGGCCACAGGCAACCTTAAATTAATTTTGAAAGTGTTCGCTGAAACACCCTGTATATATACGAGGTGTGTTCAAAAAGAAACCGGACTTTTGAAATAGCGCGCCAACCGGCAGAAGGAGCGCGCTTCGGCTACTGAGCGCATGTAGCGGCAGGTTAAGACAAGAAACTGCCATTTACCTTGTTTCGCTCTGACCCTTAGTTGGCGAGCTACAGCCGCTGAAGTGAGCACAAGAACAAGCTGTTCTTCGGATTGGTGCCAAAGTGACAATGAAGGAATTGGAAGAACAGCTTGTGTGTGTGAAGTTCTGCTACAAACTTGGGAAAACTTTCATGGAGACATCTCAATTGCTTAGCAAATACGGGGAGGACTGTAGAGTTGCACGCAGTGTTATTATTGGTTCAAGTGTTTTGAAGACGGAAGAATGTCGGTTGGTGATGACCCCAAGCCTGGACGACCTTCAACATCCACAGATGATAAGCACGTCGAGAAAGTTCGAGCTGTGATTCATGGAAATCCTCGTTTGACTGTTCAAGAAGTCGCTGACGAAGTGGGTATCAGCGTAGGATCATGTCATGAAATTTTCAGTGACAAACTTGGGATATGTTGTGTCAGTGCAAAATCCGTGCCGCGTTTGTTGACTGACGAACAGAAGCAGACCCCTGTTGAAATCAGCCAGGAACTTCTCGCCGCTGCCAATGACGATGAAAACTTTCTTAAAAACATCATAACGGGCGATGAGACATGGCTTTATGGCTATGTGTTGAAACGAAAGTGCAGTCATCGCAGTGGGTGGCCAAAGGTTCTCCTCGTCAAAAAAAAAAAAAAAAAAGCACGCATGAGTCGGTCAAAAATGAAAGTGATGTTGGTTGTGTTTTTTTACTGCAAAGGCATTGTCCGTCCGGAATTTGTGCCACATGGTCAGACGGTAAACAAAAAAGTTTACCAGGGAATCCTAGCACGTTTGAGGGATTCTGTGTGCAGTAAGAGGTCTAAATTGTGGGAAAATCAGGCTTGGATGTTGCACCATGACAATGTTCACGCGTCGCTCCTTGTCCGCAGCTACTTAGCGAAACACCACACTCCTGTTGTGCCCCAGCTACCATATTCTCCGGACCTAGCCCCAGTAGACTCTTTTCTGTTCCTCAAGCTGAAAACCACCTTGAAAGGACGTCGTTTCCAAACCTAGAGGAGATCCGGCCAGGACAATGCGAGGAGAGACCTGCGCGCCACTCCAGAAAGTGCGTTCCAGGAGGCATTCCAAAAATGGAAGAAAAGATGGGAAGAGTGCATTGCCAGTAAAGGGGACTACTTAGAAGGGGACATCAGTGAAATTAAAATGTTGTACTATAAGCAGTAAAGGTGTTATAGCAAAAGTTCGGTTTCTTGTTAAACAGGCCTCGTATATATATATATATATATATATATATATATATATATATATATATATATATATATATGTGTGTGTGTGTGTGTGTGTGTGTGTGATTGTGTGCGTGCGTGCGTGCGTGTGTGTGTGTGCGTGTGTGTGTGTGTGTGTGTGTGTGTGTGTGTGTGTGTGTGTGTGTGTGTGTGTGTGTGTGTGTGTGTGTGTGTGTGTGTGTGTGTGTGTGTGTGTGTGTGTGTGTGTGTGTGTGTGGTGTGTGTGTGTGTGTGTGTGTGTGTGTGTGTGTGTGTGTGTGTGTGTGTGTGTGTGTGCGTGCGTGCGTGCGTGCGTGTGCGTGTGCGTGTGCGTGTGTGTGTGTTTCTAACTGTATAAGTTTCTGAGTGTTGTGCGAAAAACAGGCTATACTAAAGAACTGGAATTCCAGATCGACCTTGCCTGGTCATAACTGACAATCTCGATGTTCTGCGAAAAAGAAGCTTCCGAAAAAAAGCAGGGACGGTGTTGCACCAATTGATTTTGATCGCTTGTGCATATCTACAATCGTGTGTTTCATAGCTAATAAAGTACGTTTCGCTCACTTTATAATCATCGTCGATGGTGTCTGCAGTTGTTTTCACCAAGCGTGCTCCACATAATACCCCCTTCAGGCGATAAATAGTTATTCAGCGAAGCTTTACTTTCGTCATATTTATTGTTTATTCAGAATCATAAAAAACGTTCAGCTGCAGAATGGGTTGGGAATTTCCAATTCTTCAGTTAGTTTTGTCAAGCGTACAGAATTTGGACGCCATTTGATATATATCCATACGATGACGTCCTGGCCATGTAATTTGTCGTTTTCTTTTCTCCCTTTTTCCTGGAGTATCGAGTCTTCTCTCATTGGAAGTGTACCCGCTCTGGCAATGTAGCAATGTATTATTGTAATAAAGATTGGCCCGGAAGGCGAAGCATTCAAAGCGATAGCAAGGCGTAGCGTTGCACTCGATCTTCTCGGATGGCGCTTTTACAATCCGTCGGGCGACGTGCTAGTACCCCGCAGAACGCGAGGCAACGGCTGATCAGCAGCAGAAACAGCGCCCGGATATCTACCAGATGCATGTCTCACCCCGCTCGCGTCGTTAAAACCACTGTCTGTGCCATTGCAGGTGTCGCACTTCCACGGTAAATGAGATGAAACAAACGGAAAAGATTCGGCGTTTGTCAGCACCCAATGAAACTATAAGATATTTCCACACAGATAAATTCATGCACCACGGTGTGGTATGCGCACAGCTGCTCAGCGGGATATGTGCGCGCGCGACGCTCCTGCCAACAGCGGGAGGCAGAATGCTGCGCGGCCTCCGCCGGAGAGCTGATTGAGCAGAACGTGAAGGTGCATTCACTTTAATTTGTTGCCTTTTTTTGAAGCCAAACGCCATTTCGCCTCTCTGGAGGCCAAAGGCGCACATGCGCCGTCCATGCCACATCATGACAGCAGCGTCGACAGCGCAAACGCGCCTCGAGTATTCGTATAATCGCCATAATAAACGCAATTGGAAAAGAAATGCACAGTGGCACAGTTGCTAAGGCACTCTGCTGCAGAGACCATGCCAGGCATGGCGGCCATAATCCGATGGGGTCGGAATGCAAAAATGCTACTGTTATTTGACTTTAGCGTGTGCGTAAGAAAGTCAGGAAGTCGAAAAGCCCTCTCTCTAAAGGTGTCTCATAGCCAGCGAACTTCTTCGAAATATGAAACCCTTAATGTAATAAAATTCTAAAATATCGCTACGTAATAAAACGGGAACTTCCTGCAGAACAACGTGGTGTTGTATATAGCTTCAGACAATTTCAGGCATATGGGCATCTTTGAAACTCACGTCCTCATCCTTTTCTTTATTATATCTGTTAATTGTGCGTGGCTTTGTCAGATGCTTTCAACGCTCACTAAGTAATGTTTCAGAACAGAGACGAAGGCAGTAATGATTCATCTGAAAGATACTGCCACCAGGAGCTGGGTGAGTTAGGGGTTCAACGGAAATGCTATTTAAACACCGGTAATCTATTCATATAACTAAAATTCACTTGACTTTCCACTCATAGATTATTGGGCGAGCGCGGCAATACACCAATTAGGTGGTCACTTCTAAAGGTACTTGCGCTTAGTTTGAAAATAAATATATACTCGCTTTCAGCTACGAAGGCTTATGTAGTCAGTACCATGCATTATTCGTAATGCTCAATGAAGCCATGGCTAACTGAAGCTTTGCTTTAAACTAGGAAGAAGCACGCTATGAGAGACTGGAGGCAGACTATTGATAGGTTTCTGTGCCTTGGAGGCGCATAAATCCCATCTTGGAGATAACCTTGTGCATGCTACCTGCGTGCAGAATGCACCATCAAACTGCAATTTAAGAATAGTTCCGCAGCATTCCAAATTAAATTTCTAGTACTCCGACACATCCCTGCTCAGTTGGTCACGGCAAATGTCAGGTGTTCCTGCACCTATAAAATAGCGAATTGATGTCAGCGTCAAACGTGCACTTTAATAAAAGTGTGTCGACGGAATTATTTCCTGAAAAAGTGCAAACAAATGCATTCAACGATGAAAAAAAGAAGAAATAGTAGGGAGCAAGACACAGGCGAAATAAACCAAATAAAGAAATGGCACCGAGACCCACGAGCGCTTTCCTGGTCTCACCGCACCGGCGGTGACAGGATCGGCAGCGAAATTCAGTTGAAATGAATGAGAAAGTAGACGCTTGAGTTTGTTATAGACACTTGCTTAAAATGTATAAACGTAATTTCGAGCCGTAGTGATGGTCCGATAATCTTGTAAACTGTGTATATGTCGGTGGTCTGGAACTTCTCAGTCTTCACTTCATTTTAGTGCGGAATATTTCATGCACGTTTGCGATCTGAAATGCCCTCAACTTTTCTCAAGAGTCTGTCTCCCTGCATCGATTTTCTTGCCCTGAGTGGAGGAGTAGCCCAGTCTCACCCAAACATGCCAGACACTTCTTAAACTTGCATGAAAACATGCAAACAACACCATCCCGTCATGTTAAGCCCATTCATTCTGCTCTGATTGATTAGAATAAATATTCACTCACTAGTCGGCTCCTCAGCGAACAACAGCGACGGCAAAACAAACGCGAGAAAAAAATCACCAGCCCTTCCCCTGTCGAGAAAATGGGGGTAAGCGAAGCTTGTCGTGTGTGTATCTGACCTTCGTCAGGGTAACGTTCGCACGCTATCGCCTCGGGATTCTCTGATCGTCGACGACGGCGGGCCTCAGGTTCGGAAGCCCTCGCCTCGGGATTATCGGCTCTTCGCTGACAGTGAGCGTCGGCTACGGAAGCCCTCACGCTAGAATCGGCACGTCGACGACGAGCCCTTTCCCGAGCGAGTTCACGCCGCCGTTCATCAAACGCACTTTGCTCCTTTGCAGAACCCACCACGCGTGGTCTTCCTATCTGTTCGCCGAAACTGATCTGAGGCAAGGGAAGCTCGGAGAAGCGCGCGCCAACCCGCTTTTCTTCCATGTTCCTCCTCGCGACATACCAAACGAACCTGATTGGTCGCGCGCGTGTCTCGTGACCCGCTTATCACGTGATCCGTGATCACGTGCGTAGCATATCCAATGCTAGTGTGCGCCGCATGTGATTTCTTTCGTTTTTTCTCTATTTCTTCCTTTCTGTCTTTCTTTCCCTCTATATTTCGTTCTTGTCCCTGGTATATGCCTTTGAGCTTGGACACTTTTTGCAATATGATCAGGATCGACCTACGCCACAGGAGTATATGCCTTTGAGTTTGGACCCTTTATATATTATATCATCATCATCATCATCATCATCATCATTATCATCATCATCATCAGACTATATTTTATTTCCACTGCAGGACGAAGGCCTCTCCCTGCGATCTCCAATTACCCCTGTCTTGCGCTAGCGTATTCCAACTTGCGCCTGCAAATTTCCTAACTTCATCATCCCATCTGGTTTTCTTTCGACCTCGACTGCGCTTCCCTTCTCTTGGTATCCCTTCTGTAACCGTAATGGTCCACCGGTTATCCATCTTACGCATTACGTGGCCTGCCCAGCTCCATTTCTTCCGCTTAATGTCAACTAGAATATCGGCTATCCCCGTTTGTTCTCTGATCCACACCGCTCTCTTCCTGTCTCTTAACGTTAGTCCTAATATTTTCCGTTCCATCGCTCTTTGTGCGGTCCTTAACTTGTTCTCGGGCTTCTTTGTTAACCTCCAAGTTTCTGCCCCATATGTTAGCACCGGTAGAATGCAATGATTTTACACTTTTCTTTTCAACGACAGTGATAAGCTCCCAGTCAGGATTTGGTAATGCCTGCTGTATGTACCCCAACCCAATTTTATTCTTCTGTAAATTTCTTTCTCGTGATCAGGGTCCCCTGTGAGTAATTGACCTAGATAAACGTACTCCTTTACAGACTCTAGAGGCTGACTGGCGATCCTGAATTCTTGTTCCCTTGCCAGGCTATTGAACATTATCTTTGTCTTCTGCATATTCATCTTCAACCCAATTCTTACACTTTCTCGATTAAGGTCCTCAATCATTTGTTGTAATTCGTCTCCATTGTTGCTGAATAGGACAATGTCATCTGCAAACCGAAGGTTGCTGAGACATTCGCCGTTGATCTTCACTCCTAAGCCTTCCCAGTCTAACAGCTTGAATACTTCTTCTAAGCATGCAGTGAATAGCATTGGAGAGATTGTGTCTCCTTGCCTGACCCCTTTCTTGATAGGTATCTTTCTACTTTTCTTGTGGAGAACCAAGGTAGCTGTGGAATCCTTGTAGATGTTTGCTAAGATATCCACGTATGCCTCCTGTACTCCTTGATTACGCAATGCCTCTATGACTGCTGGTATCTCTACTGAATCAAATGTCTTTTCACAATCTATGAAAGCCATGTAGAGAGGTTGATTGTACTCCGCAGATTTCTCGATTACCTGATTTATGACATGGATATGATCCATCGTAGAATGTCCCTTCCTGAAGCCAGCCTGTTCTCTTGGTTGGCTGAAGTCAAGTGTTGCCCTGATTCTATTGGAAATTATCTTGGTGAATATTTTATACAATACTGAAAGCAAGCTAATGGGTCGATAATTCTTCAGTTCTTTAACGTCTCCCTTCTTATGGATTAATATAATGTTGGCGTTCTTCCAGCTCTCTGGTACACATGAAGTTGTGAGGCATATATTATATACCTATATATATATATATATATATATATATATATATATATATATATATATATACACACTGTACATGTGTACAGTATATACAGCGCTTATGCACAGCAGCAGCCCTAGCGGTCTCCATGCAAACCAGAGCTACGGACGGACAACGGACGACGAGGGACAAGGCTCGGCCCTAAGGTGCTTCGCCCCTAAAAAACTGTCAGCCCTTCCACTGGGGTGGAGATGGAAGACTAGCGAAGCCGTACTATGGTGGGAATTATGTATTTCCAATTATGACTATAAGGATGTGAGGGTGTAATTGGTTATTTGAACCATTAAAGAATGAGAAATATATATGATCCGGTGGTTTTCATTTATTTGGTGACCACAGGGACCATGGCCTTATGGTCGCTAGGGTACACCGCCATAGGGTGTACGGAAATGGTTGGCACGCTCTTCATAAAAACGTCACCAACGCCGCGCGCTTTCGGTGCGAACGCGGGCAAAATGCCGCCGCCGTCGACAACATTTGTGCGCGTTCACATAGATTTAACGTCTATGTATACGACTTGGCTGATCTGAAGCTCAACTCACGCCTTTTTCAGTACACTGATGATACAGCATTGATCATATCGCATGAGTCCCACAGTGAAGCTTTGACGTTATTACAGGTTGACGTCAAGGCACTTTTTGATTGGCTCTCCAATAACGAATTATGTGTAAATAAAGTGAAAACCAAGCTAGTGTGTTTTTGAAATCCCCACAACAAAGTTGAGCTCAGAGAATCCATTGTACTTCATGGCAGCTCGTGTACGGGGTGTCAATCCTCACCGATACCCTTCTATCCCACTGCTAAATATTTAGGAATGTACTTAGATGAAAAAATGTCCTGGTGTGATCATGTAGAACACATAGTTAAGCGCCTTCGACTGCTTTCTCTCCAATTACATCAAATTAAACACAGTAGTTCTCTTCAGCTGCGTAAAACTGTATTCAAAGCGATGGGCGAATCAATCCTGCGGTACGGTAGCGTATTTCTATTTGCGCCCACGCACAGTGCTCGACCGCTGGCGCCACGCTGCGCCGCTCGCGCGTACCATGTTTGTAGCCGCCGCCGTTGGAACGGAGGAGGCGTTGACTGAGAAAACGCTGGGCTGGTGGTGATTAGCCTGCTGTTAGGGGATCGGTGGTATTCCTAAATAAACGCATCACTGTTTTGATGATCCAGATATAATTTCACTATCAGGGAGGGAGCAGTCTACCTGACTGGAGCAGTATTTTTTTATTTGGGGTTCAACCGATCGCGCTTGCAAACAGAGAGGGAAAAAAGGAAAAGCGCAACACCCCAACGACCGCCGCTTCGCGTCGGCGCCCGGCACCACGACTTCCGCCGTGGCACCGGGGTTCAACCGACCGCGCTGGCAAACAGAGAGGGAAAAAAGCGTGATATTATGAAAAAAAGATCCTAGCCAGGGCGGGATTCGAACCCGCGTACGCATGATCTCAAAGCCAGCGCCGTATATAACCACTCAGCCATACAGCGACGTTTTTTCTTTCTTGGTATTTATTACATTAACATGTCATCCAATAAAACATTCACAAATTGTGCATAGTCATGGAATGGTGGGTACAATGAGTCACACACAGAAAAACAGAAGAGGCACTGTTCCGCTTTAAAAGGGTGGTAAGGTTAAGCACCTCACCAAAATGGGGTACCAGTCCGGTTGAACATCAAGTCCATCATAAACATGCTTTAGGTGCACAGTCATCTGGATGAAATTTACTCATGTTGGTACAACCGGTTCGGCGTTGCGGTCCATCATTCGCGTCTTCCACAGACTGTGCATTCCCATGAGAAAGAACACGTCGAAAGGTACACTGCCATCAGAGGTCTGCAGCAGATATCGCAGTGTATGGGGGTTGATTTCAAAGTCTTTCTTTAGAGTCCGTTGGAGGATGTCCCAAAATACTCAGCCATACAGCGATGCTTCCAAGGACTGCATTCATGCGAACCATATGATTGCGTTCGAGCGCCCTCGGCGAAAGAAACCACCTAGAAATGCGATACGCGCGAGCGGCGCAGCGTGGCGCCAACGGTCGAGCACTGTGCGTGGGCGCAAGTAGAAATACGCGGTACGGTATTACGGTGTATGGTTCTTGCTCGCACTCACGAGCTAAACAAATTGACAAAGTTTTACATCGGCTGTCAGCAAACATATTGTATGGCACAAACTGTGATGACTTAGACACCATTTCAAAAATGAGGGAAGCTGAAGTTATTTCTTTACATAATTTATCTATGCAAGTAGTGGTTATTAGAAATTACTTCTCCTGTAAATTCAAACCATTAGAAAGCAAACCACGAGTCTTAAGGAGAGTGCACCGTTATAAACTTCCTAAAATATATACACATTACGGAAAGAGATGCCGGGATTTTTACGTCCCCTTTCACTTTAATCAGTTGCCACAGGAAAAGTTGTGCTTTCATTCGATAAAACAATTGAAATCTGCTCTGAAATCTTGGTTGCCTATTAGTGTATAATATTTGTGTTCTACTACTTTGTCCTGTAACTTCGCTTCTTGAGTATTATTGCTTCTTGTGTTTTATTTGATTTCTCCATTTAATTTAGATTATCTTTGATAATGTCTTACATCATACTTGTGTTATTTGAGTCACGTGTGCTGTTCATATACTGTACAACACTCTTTGACTTCATTTGAAGATGCGCTTCATATGAAGAAGCAATATGAAGATGCTTTAAAAAATCCGAGTGCACAGATGCCTAAAAGTTAAATAGAAGTGCACGTCACGGAATACGAGAATAGCCTTACAGTCAGCTTTCCACAATTCACAGTGAGATTATGTACATTATTTCCGAGTCGATTGAATTATGACCAGGGCTCACATGTTTTCATGGCGCATGTAGTGTTGCAGCATTGTGGAAATGGATTCCCCTTTGTTGCGTTCCGAGAACAGTCTGTGGGAGTATTACTACGCCTAGAATATGTCAGAACATTTTCTTAATTTTTCATGCTTCGTGCTTGCAAGACAAATGAGTTCAGGATACAGCCTGAAAATCTTTCAAGGGAAAGCTGTGTTCCTTCGATAGTGTCTATTGAATCGTATTTATATTGTATCGAGCTGCGATCCTGTGGTCGGTGCTTGGACGATGATATAGCACAACCCACTACGGGGGATTGCCCGATTCATGGCCAATCCCCCGTAGTGGGTTGTGCTATATCTACAGGCACCAAACCAAACCATACCAAGCCGTAGCTTTGTGCGCCTTACCTTGTAAATATATCCGTTGTATATATAATATCCCCGTAACATCTTCGGTGGATGTACGGGGTAAGCTCGCTACAACACGGGGAACTTGGTCTTCGCACGCAGCGGACGGCGTGTTGCTGCCACCACAATGACCGACCAAGCGACCCAGTGTGAGCAAGACCCGTCACCGGTCATTCTCTTGCACCCTCGTCATCCCGGGACATTCAACGGCACAAGCGGCGTGGACGTCAATGAATGGCTGGCAATGTATGAGCGCGTCAGCCGCACTAACAAGTGAGACCCGCCGATAATGCTTGCGAAAGTCATCTTCTATTTGCGGGGCACGGCGCGACTCTGGTTCGAAACGCATAAGGCAGATCTGACAGCTTGGGATGTCTGTAAGCAGAAATTATGCGATCTATTTGGGAGACCTATGGGACGACAACTAGCGGCCAAGCAGGAACTCGCCATTCGTGCTCAGACGTCCACAGAGCCGTACATTTCGTATATTGAGGACGTGTTGTCTCTGTGCCACAAGGTCGACAAGGACATGCCTGAAGCGGACAAAGTGGGACACGTACTGAAAGGCATAGCTGATGACGCATTCAATCTGCTACTGTGTAAGAACTGCTCTACAGTGGAGTCGGTCATCGCTGAATGTCGTCGTTTTGACCAGGCCAAAAGTCAACGTATCACTCACCGCTTCGACTGACCTTCCAATACGGCTGCCACGTGCTCATGCGAAGGTTTAGCCACGCTTCGGCAAGCGCAAGTTCCAGAAAACGTCACCAGGATCGTCCGTCGAAACTCGAGGCCATGACACCCGTTACCCCTCATGACAGTATGCAAAGCAACAACCTGGCTACTATTTCGCTAATTCAGGCCGTGGTTCACCAAGAGGTCGCGAATATGGGCATTTTACCCGCCTTTGATAACGGTCATACTGCTACCAACCCGGTCGCCCCTGTCGTCGCTGCTTCAAGACCGAACACGACCTTCAGGCCACGTTATCGAAATCCTGCCGATTGGCGCACACCTGATGACCGGCCCATCCGCTTCACATGCCCTACGATTGGACACATCGCCCGTCGTTGCCGCAGCCGCTGGCCCACGTCCTATCGACCAAACCCTTACAATCGCCCGGACCTTGCACCATATGCTGCGTCGTTCCGTCCTGAGGCCTCAAGTGCTGAACGTTCTCCTAGGGAAAACCGGATCAGCCACTCACCATCGCCCCAGCGCCGCCAGTCCCGCTCACCGCCACCTCGCTGCTCTTGGTCTCCCTTTGACCGCCTTTCGGAAATCTAGCCAGTGCAGCCCCCGGAGGTGACGCTGCGTTTACGACCCCGCCTGAAAATCTTCTGATTGTCCCTCATACCCGATGCAACCTTTTTGAAGTTCTGGTTGATGGTGTGGCCGTTACAGCTCTTGTTAATACCGGCGCACAAATTTCTGTAATGAGCTCGAGCCTCCGGCGCCGCCTCCAGGAAGTCCTGACGCCCGCGGCTTCACCTACCGTCCGAGTAGCCGACGGGAGTACACCTGCCGTGCTTAGAATGTGCACTGCACGCATCACCATTTCTGGTCGCCACACATCTGTTCTTTTTGCTGTTCTAGAACAGTGCCCCCATGACCTCATCCTTGGAATCGACTTTGTCCACACACGCTGCCCTTATCGACTGCTCCGCGGGCCTTCTCCGGCTAGAACTTCCTTCGTGCTCCAACAACATCGATGCCAGCCCACCCCGCCTACGCTCCATCGAGTTTCTTCGACTGCCTCCGCAAGCCGCAATATACGTCCAGCTTTAAGCCTTTCCGCCCCTACCCTACGGCGACTACGTTGCCTGCCCTATTCCTGAGGTCGCCATGACACGCAACGTCGCGTTCCCCTATACGGTGGTGACAGTTACAAACAACGGCACCTCTTTTCCCATTATCAATTTTGGCTTCTCGACGCAAGTTCTTCCTCGCGGCATATCACTCGCTCATCTGACCCCAATGACGGCCACACAGTTTCTGCCCTGACCTCCACCGGATTTTTCACCGCCGTCATCGCAGTCAGGTTCGTCCTGCGACCACTTCGCCCGCATGATATCAGGAGACCTCGCTCCGACACAGTCCGCTGCCCTTCGCCGCGTGCTGGTTTCCTACCAGGATAACTTTGACTATGGCGACCGTCCTCTGGGCCAGACTTCGTTCTACCATCTGATGATGGTACTTAATCATCATAATGATGAGAAAAAAATGGAGGACGCTTAAGCTTCGCTTTTAACTACGCAACTGATATGAGCGCTAGCGCGAAGTTCGCGTCACGGAATGGCTAAACGCCGTTGTCGCCAATGTTAGGGGAGAGGCAAGTGAGAGCCCGGAGAGTGTTGGCGGCACAGGCGCCAGAGGCCGGCAGGGCTGCGCGCTAGCGCCGCAGTGGGAGAGCGGGCGCACACACACGCGCAGTCATGCGTGGCAGCTGCCTATCTCTCCCCCGCCATCGGGCCGGCGCGTCGCGCCCTCCTCGCCTTCGTTACATTTATCAGCGGCCCTGTCAATAAACGCACGCGGAGCACCCGCAGGGGCGAGGGAAAGCGCGCGCGTCTGCAGCCGAGGCACGCCGCCTGCCTAGCCTCGCTAACCTCCCTGCGGGGCTCAACTGTAGTCGGGTGCAGCTTCCAGCACGCTTGCCGCACTAGCCTCGCAGCCGGGCCCAACTCTACTCAGGGGGGAACGCGGCATAAGAGAATGTCGAGCGGCGCAAGAGAAGACAGACAGCGGGGGCTCAGCCGGCTGGGAAAGAGGAGGGGCCGTACGCTCACAAAAGACGACGACGCTCCAGCCAAAGCTGATGACGATAGTTTTTTTTTTCTACGTGCGGACACGACCCTAAGGGTCTGAGCACCTAACAGCTTCATCGTAAAAAAAGTCACAGGGCTGCGCGGCACACGCAGCACAGTAACAGCGTAAGCTGGAGGAGCGGTTCCGTAGGTGCTCCATTTTCGGCAGCACCCACTACAAGATCTTCGCGGCGAAGTATCTGGGCGTCGTTTTCACGAGAACAAACGGAATTGTCCGTCCGACGTCCACGGCGAGCTGCGGCTGGTGCTGCTCACTGAAGAGCGGTCGGCTGAACCCGACGTTGCCTATTTGCAGCCGGTTGCGCAGCTCTATAATTCGCTTCTTCAGCAGTGGTTCGTACCTTGCGAGGAGGCGTCATAACGTAGGCCGAAGAGTAAACACAGGTATCGAGACTACGCGGCGCACGTGTCACATCCCTTTACCCGTGGCACGATACGATACCATTGATGATAATGATCTTTGGCATGCCCATTCAAACGGGGCGATGATAAATAGTCACCTAGCCTGCTTGAGTTAAACAGGTCCCGCTGGAGGCTACATGCAAATGCTAGATTTCGGGACACCTGGTGGAATGCAACGTAGCTACAATGCAAAGTTTGCACGTATCGACGCTACGTGGTGTGATTGTCCCATCGTGTTACAAGCAAGGGGGTTAAAAAGTGTTTTTTTTTAACCTCCTTGGTTACAAGTGGCCTGATACGATGATAATGTTGTTGTTGATGATGGTGATGGTGATATATTGGCATCCCCTTTCAAACGGGGCAATGACAAACAGTCACCTAGCCTGCCTGATTTAATCAGGTATGCCATACATGTTTTAGAGTGCAGCTCTTAGGCGCCCGTTCCTGGCATTAGCGTCGGCGTCCCTCGACGTAACCGCGCGAACGCGCTCGTGTCACGGCTCGCGTGCTCCTCGTCGTCTTCCACAACTGGCTCCAATGCCGCTCACCATGCCAATGTTCCCATACTGCCCCTCACGACCCTGCCACTGCACGCGCCTGCGTCATCGTGTTCTTCCAGAGCTGGTTCGATGGCGCTGGCAGCACTGGCCCACTGCCAGTCGGTGCGTTGACTTCGGTCTCAAATTCTTGGCCTCAATATATCGTGAAATGAAAACACGTATACAGCAGCGCTTAAATTTCACGTTAGGGTGTATCGTAATTATGGGACCATTTTTGTTCTAGCATTTTTGTATACATATCCTAATTCTTTTTCTTCCTCAAACTTTGTCTATATACCTTGTACCGCTACCTATGCAAGTGTTACATGGCGGGCCACCTGGTGTAATAATATTCAATTGCAATGCAAGGTGCGCACATATTGACGCTACGCGGTGCACATCAAACATCGCGTGACAAGTGGCCCGATATGATTCTAATGATGATGGTGATGATTATGATGATTTATTGCCATCTCCTTTGGAACAGGGCGGTGTCATATAGTCCCTTAGCCTGCTTGATTTAATCAGGTATACTACACATGATTTTAATTGCAGCATTTTTGTACACATCTCCCTAACCTTTTTCGTCCTGAACCCTCTATCTACCTTGTACCGCTACTCTTCGCTCGCTAGGACTCGTGTATAGGGCATGTTCTAGCGGCATCTAGCAAGCGCTGGCATGGCGCAGTGGTAGAGTAATTGACTCCCGCGCAGTGGGCCCGGGTTGGATCCCGGCAAGATCTGTGTATTCTTTTTACAGCGTAATCTGTTATGGGCTCATTCAAATAGCCGTTTCGGTTCACGATGGTGCCGCCGCCGACGGTGTACGCCACCGTTACCGCTATTGCCGGAAACGTGAAAAAAAATGTGGTTGATCCCTCTTATATAGGAATCGGTATAGAACACGAAAGTGAAACGTGTCTTGACAGAAGTAGTGTAATGTTTATTGCACATTGATATATAATGTCTATTGGTGTTTTGTGGCTAAAGCGCCCTTAGGCGTTGATGCACCCACGCTGACGCCTGGTGGCACGTCTCCTCCATCACGACTACCAACGTCGATGACCATGAGCAACCGTCGTGCATATGGAAGCTGCACTACGATGCACACGCTAGCACAACGCGAAAGACGAAGCACGTAACTGACACACTAATACAACGCGCAAGACAAAGCACGTAACTGAATCGTCACCGAGTCAAATCAGCGCGTACAGCGCGTCGTAATTGCAGCCTCCGCGATCAACTTCAGAAACATTTTCAGAGCTAATTGCGGAGGCCTCGCTCCGCTGTGCTGAGTACGGTGAACGCCACCACCTAGGTGGCGTTGGTAGTGCTTCTTGATGCCAGCGTCCCTTCGAATGCTGGCATCGAGGCGTCGTAGTGCAGAGACCACCGAAGCGTTCACTGTCGGTGCGCGTTAGTGTCATAATGCAGTACTTCTCTTTTCTGCTCGTAGGCGGCGGCACCGCCCCGAGCAAGAGCGCGGGTACACGGAGGAGTGTTAGATATATAAGGCGCGTCTGTGTAGCTCTCTGCAAATGCGTTTGTGGCGCAATGGGTTAAACGCTCGGCGATCTATCGTCGCGGACCGAGAGGTCGTGGGTTCGATTCCCAAATTTTGCATGTTTGTGGAACTTTTTCTTCTGGTTTCTTTCTTTGTATTATGTTCTATGACGTATTTCCGTGACGGAAATACGTCAGTGAAGTCTTGGTGGACCCCGGCATAAAACACTTTCGTGTTAAAAAGTACCCGATTCCCGCCGGGATCAAACCCGCACCCGCTGCGTGGGAGCCAGATACTCTACCACTGAGCCAAGCAAGTGCTTGCTATCGGGCAGCGGAAAATTCCCTATAAGACAAGCGCGCAGGGGCAGACGACCCGAGCCTCCACCAGTATGGTGGCACCATCTAGGTAAAGCAGCTGCAAACGCAGCGTGCGCAGGCACAGACAAGATGCGATTCAGACGAGGCGCACTATCAACGCAATCCAGAGCTGCTCGAGATGCCGAGCATCCGCCAGTAGGGTGGCGCCATCTAGTTAAGGTGCCTGCAAACGCAGCGTGCCCGACATGAAAGTTGCAATTGTAAGGCTTGATCGGGCTCAGCAGACTGCTGTGCAGAGAGCATTACAAGCCGCAGCTCGGCGTCAACGCCGGGGAGACAGTTCAGATCGTTCACGTCAAAACGAGGCGAACAGACTGCCGCGAAGACCCTGTTGTGCGTGGTGCCCAAATTAGAGCTACTCTTGAGCCACTCCACCAGCTTACGCTGTGACTGTGCTGCGTGTGCCGCGCAGGCCTCTGACTTTTTCTCGTTACTGGTGATTGCTGCGGTGGACATCCGTGGCGGCGACAGACAACATCGGCAACCGAAACAGCTATTCGATTGAGCCCATAACAGCTTACCCTGTACAACAATCTTGGCTCTGCCCAATACAGTTGCTAATGTGCCCCTGCTTTCTATTCTCTATAATTCTAGCCATGCCACCTGGTAATTCTGCACTGCACCTGAGTCTTACTCCGACTATTTAACGTAATAATCCTACTTTGTAGTCAGGTAGTCCTTTGTAATCAGATTCAATATTGCAGTGCATTTACGCAGATTCCCAAGGAAACCTCAATGAGAATGCCTTGCTTTGCGTTGTAAAGCGGGACATTCAAAAAGCCTCCGGATCCTAATAAGTTCCAATGGAGAAGTTGGCGACTGAATGTGTGGGCTCGCGCACTCACAGCAGTGGCACAAAACAAACAGTTCTGTATCTATCATGCTCATTTAAGCCGCAGTGACATTAGCATACGTTCTGGTGCTTTTTTTTTAATCCAGCGTATCACTGCGGCTACTGCACCAGTGATCGTAAGTCAACACCTGTGGCGTGATATTCCATTTATTGTCATTATTACTGTTGTCGTTATTTGCAGAAATTTCAGGTCAACACAAAAAAATGAGTTCACCATGACCACATCTCTGTCACTTCCCTAGCACCGAAATTTTGAGTAACACTAGAGATGACCTTAATAACACCGAGCAATGGGCGCAGTAGAATTCAGAATTTTAAAACACTGGCACTGGCATTCTATACATTTCTGCACGTTACATCAAGAAATTAATTGTCCCTACATAGTCTTTAACATTAAGATTGTCGGTGACCGCGAGTGAACGTCCTCTGCCAGGTTCTGTAGAAACAGCTGAAAACGATTCCTTCAGCTCTGAACTCGTACGTGTGGTGTGAAAGCAGTGACTACCCTACTCGCCCCAGCCACCTCAACATTTTACAAAACACACCACAGTATTGTCCGAACTCCGAAAACTATATATGCCACTAAACTACGACCGCCAGGACAATGACGCCACGACCACAGCACCATAAAAATGGTGGCGACATGACGACGTCAGGAGAACGAGGTATACAATGGGATGATACCGATGACTGTAACACATGAGACGAGGAGAAGGAAAACAAGAGGTGAAAGGCAGAGAGGTTAACCAGATTAAGTGACCGGTTGGCCAATGATTGTACGATGACTACAGCGACAACAACAGCAGCTTGTTTACTTACATGTCACAAAGCGAAGGGTTGTCTTTGCGAGAGGGATGCTCCCAATGACTACTCTGCTGAAGCGGGGAAAAGTAATGAGGGGAACATTTTTATCGATTTTATTAAATCCTTTGCACCGTTTCTCAGGAACTGTTGCTTTTTGAACATTGCAAGTTTAACTTAAAGGTTAATATGCTTAATTGGTGTTGGTGTTTTTATGCAACTGCCCAAAGTAGGTTGTAATTATTGGACATCAGTTGCAACCTTGCCTTGTTGAACTAAGGGGTCTCTGAAAGCTCAGAGCTATTGTTCCTTTCCTTTCCTCATATATTGGGGAGTTAACTTGCATTACCTATATGGGACTTCTTGCACTTAATTACGCTTTCATAGAGACATCTCATGCTGATCTCATCAATCTTTTACTGTGTTCCTTGCAGCATCCCTACTGGGTGCAAGGATCGGCTAATAAAACCTAATGTACGAGAGAGAGGTGGGAGGCATTGCTGTCCAGCTCTGCCCTCGGGGACCAGCTCAGGCTGGTCAGGAGGGCAGAAAGGATGGCGTGGGCCAGCGGTGCCTTGGAATAGGGGCCCGACCACGCAAACTGCCCCGTTCTAGGGGCAACGAAGTCTTTTGTGCAAATAAAGTTTTGTTCTTCTTCTTCAAGTGTAACGTAATCAGAATAACGTTCAAATCTAATACTTCCCCTTGTCAACGCTTACGGCTTGAATGGATTATCATTGGCGCATGTTAACTCTGACAAATACCTCGGTGTTGGCATTACTTGCAATGTCACAAGGCAAGCACATGTTGATCATGTTACTGAAGATGCTAACCGCAGATTTAGCTTCTTACGTGAAAACGTGTGATTTGCCCATACTTAAAGAAGTATGTATTAAAGAAGATTAGTATTGTAGAAGACTGTCGTGCGTCCTACGCTTGAATATGCTTCTTCCGTCTAGCTTCCTATTAGTTCCCTAGCACTGAGCTTCAACTTCATTCAAAATTGCGTGCACGCTAGATTCATTGCAACTACAGTCGTTTTGCTAGTATTTCACAAATTAAGAAAACAGTCCTCCCTGACCTTTCTTTGCTACGTCGCATCTCTCTTCTATCTCTCTTTCCTAAAGTAACACAAGTCTAAAAAGAAACCTTTTGTATTGACCACAGCTTGATTTCACCGCGAATCAAGCACCAGCTTGAAGACGGTGTACTGAGTTGCTCAACAAAACAGCACTGCACCTCATTCATTCCACGAACCAGCTTAGCATGGAACCCCCTGTCACCATGAATCGTCTTCATCAGAGGCCCTTCATTGTTTCGATTATCGCTGTGTTATCACCTCTACTAACTTCTCTCTTGTTATTTCGCCCTCTCATTTTCGTAGCGCGGAAAAGCACTAGGAATGCACAAATGAAATGAAACAATAAATGACAGCCCAATTTTTCGTAACAACAATATGAGACCAAGAACAGATCAAGCACTAAAAAACAATGGCGGAGACGAACTCTTTATTTGAACTGTGTAAATGTATATGTAATGACAGATAACTTTACGATCAACGTAAGTAATATTTTTAGTGCATGAAAAGAAACGAAACTGGAAGCAATGGGAGGTTGCCACCTGTGATAGACGAAGTCAACTTTCAGTGCATACGTTAATCAGATATTACGGCGTGTTGCGCAATAGCACCGCTGTCGCGGTGCGTTATGATAGTTTTCGTTCGTGCATCATGATGTACCGATGAAACGTAACATTGAAACGATCACAAAGTCTGTATTTGATGTTTCGCATGCTCTTTATGCGCCTATGCAGCCAGATGAAGCCCTTTGATTTTGTCTTTCAGGAAGAATACTGGTAAGAAAGTATTTCTTGGTAGATTTAATACTCTTATTGAACAATTCTGCAGCTCACATTGCGCATTTGATAATTTAGCCAAAGCTATTCAGGCCTTGAACAGGGAAATGAGGCGATTGTGTCACGACGGATGCAGTTTTCGTGATATATATGTTGCTTGCTATAGTCCCCTATGCAGCCGTGTCACTCGTCGACAAAGTCATGGCCGAAATGAGCCAGAAGCAGCTGAGGTATAGAAATTTAAAAAAACATCAGCATTTAATCTGAAGGAGTGCCTATATGACCAGTCTAGTCTACCATAGACAAGTATTACTACATTTTATTTTTGATAGCCTCAAGCACAATACACAATTCAAAGTCGAAGGTTACACAATGCACGCACTAATAATGTCTTGTATTTGTGAACCAGAATGCCATTATTAGCCAATATTAACTATTCAAGAACAGAACACAAGCATAACAAAAATAAACCTAACATAATTTTAACAATTCTATTATTTATACCACTCTAGAAAAGAGATTAGTGTGACTCCAACCACATCAAATATCCGTAAATGACAGTACTGATAAGATAATGCGCTTTACTTGAAATCAAGGCGTTGTTGACTGCGAGCACTTGGCGTCGAGCAAAGCGAGTACATAGCGAGAACAGTTAATTATAGAAGAATATTGTGACTGCTCTCACACAACTTGGGGATTTTGAGCGCGAATATTTATCAAGGAGACATTTGCTTAAGGTACACATACACAGGTCTTCTAGGGCGGAAAAAGGAAAGAAAAGAATAAAGCATAAAATTGTGCTTTACATGGCCAACGCATGTAAACAATCCGCGACATTGCTGTCCGCAAGTGCCAGGTAGCCTTCGCGATGTTTAATAATATCAGGCGATATTCCTTAAGTCAAATAAACGTCGTTAATGAAGCTGCAACGGCCTGCAGTATAAAGCATTGTAGTGAGCAGGTTACTTACTGAATCAAGAATCTACTGAAATGTCAATCAACACATGAGCGCCACCGTGGCTGACTTCCAGGCTGGGCGGTCCTCCCGTTTTCTGATTTTTCCAAGGACCAGAATATAGCGGCAAAGCAACTAGGTTGTCGTTCGGAAAGGCAGCTTCCCGAATACTGCGGTCCCTCTGTCTATTTTGTTGGCTATTTATTAGCATGTATATAGTATTGTCGAGTACTCACAGTTTTAGCCAGTGCCACTCGCAGCCAGTCTGGCAGATTGGCAACATTCATTGAACTGTAGGCGCCACGCAGGACGGGATTTTCGGAGTGCCATCATAGCCCCTCGTATGGCACCTCAACGCATAAAGGCTGCCATGAATGAAGTCCCCGCTCTAAAATGAGCAAGAAATAAACAATAAGCTCAAGCTACAATTTTCGCATCAGGATGATGTTGCTTTACCAATGGAGAAATTGTGAAGCCTTCTCTTCCGTCCATTTTGTGAAGTATTAAATCGATGTCTCTCTTTTTTTTTTGTAACAAAGAAAGCAAAGGAGAAAAAAGACAGGGTATGCTGTGCCCGTTAGAGATTTGGAAGATCCTTTAGATGTGGTGAAGGCCAAATCTTGGACAATACTCGTCAATTCGCCACCTTCTCTTTCCTCTTTAATTATATCTCAATATGAATAAGCCAAAATAATTACGATATAACACGGATATGAAGTAATTCACAACCTGCGCCAAAATATCAATGCCCTAATGCTACAAAGCTAAGAAAGTGAGCCTATTTTTGTCTATACAACGTTTTCTTTTTACAGGCATTCATGCTCGCACTTTAGACGTTGAGCGATCTTTTTTATTAGCACATTGACGGAGATGTATCACACGCGTCTGGGTTATATTTTTGATATTTTTATACCATAATGTCGGGCTATAAGTTTGGCTCAATGATATGACAGAACATTTGCCTCCTTTTATAATAAGTTCTTGGACTTACAGGACAATCGCGAAACCTCTGGGGTTGACCTTTTCTGACATGAAACTTCCTCTGTTCCGGTGAGCAGTGACGTCTTTCAGTGAACCTTCTCGAGGTGGCCCTCCGTCTACTGTAGCACACGAGAACCGTTCCCTACGCTGTTACCAGTGAAGTAAGGAAAGTCATGCCTGTTTGGTGCGATTTGAAGGTTATGTGTGGGTGCGATTATCAAAAAGTGTGACCTTTAGCAGTAGGCGGACAAACTAGACCGTTTCGTAAAGTCAAGATGGTAGTCGTGAAAAGCCGCTACGTTGAGAATCTTGTAATTCGCTACTTGTCAATAAAATACTCGGCACTCACATATGTCGAAGCTTATACATGCACTCAAATATAAAACCTCATTGTCAGTCATGACACAGGAGTTAGTACACATAGCACAGGAGTTAGTACATATGAGAACCAGAGAGTGTGCCTAATTTAAATTAACTGCACAGTGTCTATTTCCTATATCGAACTTGTCTCATCAACTGAAAACGTTTGGCGTCAGCAGTTTCCTGTCAATTAAGTGCGATTATGTGCAGTAAGACACACTAGAGCACTGCACGGGTTCACGCTTACCCGAAAGCACGGACCCGGCCCGGCCCGTGGGCCGGGCCGCGCCGAGTAGGGCAGTTTTTTCACGGGCTGGCGCCGGGCTCGGGAACGGCATGTGCTTTTTGACCCGGGCCCGGGCCGGGCTCGGACTTTCTGGTGGTGTGCATGTAACGTGGAGCGAGTTATCCTCTCACGTCTCGATTCTGAAAAACATGTCTTTTTCGGTCTCGGGCCGGGCTCGGGCCTAAGTTAAAGGGGTGGCCGGCCGGGCCGGGCGGGTAACGTAGATTATTTCCGGGCCCGGGCCGGGCCCGGTCTCGCCATAAAACTTTTGATCGGACTCGGCCGGGCCGCCCAACGTAAAAATGGGCTGAAAAAATTGGCCCGTGCAGTGCTCCAAGACACGTCAGTTCTCGATTATACGATTTATCCACTTCGCGTCATGAATGATCGAATCCTTCGCGAATTTCTTTAATTAGATAATTAACATTTTTGCCATATTCTTAATTCCAACTTCATCTGCACTTGCCAACAACATAGATATTCCTTTTTTGTATTATAAAAGTTTTTAGGACACCATCTAGAACGTTGATAGACTAGTCGAAAAGAGCTTGCCCTTATTGTTGACTTGTCATTTTGGCTATATCCGATCTGCACTGTTTCTATTGGCGTAAATCCTGAAAAAGGTTACTTTGTCCGTTGTGGTCCAGTGACTTTTGTGGAAGTTGTTTACAGAAAATATGCAGGTATTCGGCGGCAGAAATTTTTACAGGAGCTATTCTCCGACTATGCGCTGTTTTACTGTGGCAGCAGCGAGTCTTGAATCGAACACTCAGATCTTATTAACATTTTTTTTTCTTATTGCTGACATTTCAGAAGATGGTGGTGACCTCAAGTATGTCGCTGGCTGCTCCTTGGCTCGTGAAAAGGAGGGGCAGTTACCTATATTGTTTTTCGTACTTTTGCACATATTTTTTGCAGGAGAATATAGAATAGCAGGACAGGTGACGCACACACAATGACGTTATCGCAGAGCAGGAAAAATAATACCAGAACCTTACATAGAAGCTCTCAAAGCAACAATGCAAACAACAGCAGTATCACATACCACAACAGGATTGGCAATACACACTCGAGCAACAATGCGAGCCGTAGTATCACGTATCATACACCGCCACTGTATGAATAAACAACGTTCTTACAAATAAAACTTTTTTTTCGTTTGTTAACAACGCACAACAATGCCATCGTCTTCAAGAATTTTCACCAATATCCTAATGGAGATGCACACAGCCTTGTCTTCGTCCGCTGCAGTATTGCCTACGGTGGCCTCCAAAATATATGCAAGGACGCCACCACCCTTAAGCTTGCGCGGCGCACAAAATGCGACGCAAATTGCTATGCACTAAACTGCGCAATAGCGCAATGTTCTGCCGCACCCGCCCTCTAAACTACCAACTGCCACTTAGATACTAGCTCGATCCAAATTGAGAATGGTTGGGAAAGTTGTTTTATTCCGCTACATTGCTACGCTGTAGCTCAGTGGTGTACGACGACAACACGGTGGCAACGACGACGCCACAAAAATGGCGAATATCACAAACCCAATTTCAGGCTTTGAAGTGAAAAAGCTCAATGCCTCGAGTCCAAATTAATGTGAAAATTGCCACAGACATTGTTTAAATTGCCTAAAGCATTATTCATTGTTAAACAGCAGAGCACCCAAAAGAATAACGTAGGCAGATTAACAAACAGGCGCTGACTTTAATACGAATTAATTGCTATATGTTTTTAACTTTTCATTGTCCTTCGTCTTTTCGTGGGTGCTGCAGCTTAAAATGCGAATAAATACTAACTCGCTAAGCTTTCAGTTTTATTGTAGTTCTGTCTAAAGACACTTTTGTGGCAGATTAGGAAGAAACGGATATATATTTGTTAATTATATAGAGCACAACAAAATGAGATCTGGACAAGACAGAAAACAACCCGGTGTTCACGTATCAACTGGTGCATTTCTGGGAGAAGCAACAAAACAGGCTATGGTCGGCTCATGTGCCGAAATATGCACCAAGAGATCTAAAAGACAAGTCTCCGGGCCACTTATTACAGGTAAAGCACTTGTCATGTAAGCATTTCGAGCAAGCTATTGTGGTCTTGCTCAAGTTAACTTATGTGTCACTAACGAAGTCGCAGCCTTTTTGTCTGATGAAAAACAGGCTCGAAAATATGTCGAGAAACGCAACCTATAGGCTCGATGTTCGATAGACACAGATACATGATATAACAGACAATAAATCAGAAGCTTGCTGAGTTTTAAAGCGAATAGACTTACCTAGCTTTGTCACCTATTTTCGTGGCAGTCGGACGCCAGCCTTTCTCCACTGAAGTCATGTGCTCCCGTGCAATCAACTAACGCTTTATTCGAGTGGTTCTTAATTGCGCTCAAAGGTTTGCAGCGATGCGAAACCCTGTCGAGATTGGAGCCAAGAAAAGCCTGCCCCAGCCGAATGTGCAGCCGCTCCAAGAGCAATCAGAGGAGTCACGTCATCAGTAGTTTGTCACATCGAGGTCGCGCTCGGTCAAAGAAAGCCTACGAGTGCTCTGAGCTGGAACACGGCGCTTTGAAAGAAAAAATTGTCGCAGTTTCACCTGAAAGGCGAAGCATCAATTGCGATAGCAAATTTGTAGAGAGCAATACGGAGTAATGATATTAGCTTTATCAGCTGTATAAATTTGGACAAGCAGCAGCACCGGCAACACGCAGAACGGTTGTCGACGCCGTCGGCGTTTTGCCCGCGTTCGCTCAAAATGCGTGTGGCGTTGGTGACTGTTGCCGGGGCCTCTGATACAAATAGGCACTTGGTACCGCAGCTAAGCGTCGCCTCCCTTCCCTCCCCCTCCCCCACGGCCTCTCGCGCGTCGGAAGAAGGCGCGTTTGCTCTACATATATGGTGATTGTAAAGGAGGAAAGAGACGCCTACTTCTGCAGCCCTTAAGGGAGCACAGCGCAGAACGCGCGCTTGTTCTCCGCCGTGCGTTCACTCCCCGTGAAAGCGCGCGCCCCTCGCGCCCTTTCACTCGCACATACAGCGTTCGGCGCGCGGCGACGATTTCGTCTCCATTGACGTCATACGGAACCTCACGGCGACGGCGACGCCGACGGCAGAAATCTGCTTTTGAGTGTTCATATAATTGCTATCGCAATAATAAGAAGGGAATGAGTTTCGAGTGCCCGATTTCGATCAGCCGGATGTACACTACACCACAACAACACTCCTGAGCACTCGACAGTCACCAGTAGAACGTGACATGTGAAGGTTTAGATGCTGTGGTTGGTGGTGGTGCTTTGTCACGTTCCTCCTCCATCAAGGCTCACGGTTGCGTGCGTTCCTTGCCAAAGTCCGCTGCATTGCCGCAATGCGCCATTTAGTATCTGTGGTGAACGCAGCTATACTTATACCCACTGCCACACTGCGTGGGAACTGCATTATCTTAAATCGAATTGTCAGAGGAGTACCTGGCCTCCGTGGAGTAAACGCACCCAGGAGGAAGCGCCGGTCTACAACCATTGTCATACCAGCATCAGTCTAAGTTTTTGTCGACATTTATACGCGTTATAAAGGAGGGTAGTAAAATAAAACGAACAATGGAGGATTGTCATTCGTCTTTCACATGTAAAATATTCACGGAAGCCGTGCTGAGATGGATGAAAGAAGATATTTGATTCGAGAAAATCTATTATCTGTTATATATTACCTGTTATCAATTGCCATTTCAAGAATATGGACGTTATTACTAACGACCCCATTGTAGCTCCGAATGCTTTTTAAAAACTCGTACTTCCAATCTGTTTTTACTCTCCATAACCCTGTAGTTTCAAAGTTTAGTTACGATGCACGAACTAATAAACTAGGCGATATCGTAATAAGTAACGATGGTGTCTTAAACCTAATCTTGAATCTCGACACTAAAAAAGTCTGCTGGTTCAGATGGTATCCCGAATTCTTTCCTTGTTCGTTACTCCCTATGGACAGCTCAATACCTTACTCTAATGTGTTAAAAATCCTTAGACTCTGTTGAAGTATGAACTAAATGGAAAACAGGCAAAGTCCTGCCTTTGTAGAAATCAGGTGATAAACAACTCCTCTCTAACTACAGGCCGATATCTCTCACACCCCAGTCATGCACGATATTAGAGCACATTATTCACAAATACATAATCGAATTCCTTCACTCTAATGTCGTTCTAACATCTGCTCAGCATGGTTTTCGTTGTGGCTGTAGCAATGTAACGGCAATTAGTCGATTTTGTTCATGATGTCGCTTCTAACCTAGATAGGTAAACAACTGGATGCCATCTTTATTCACTTCTCTAAAGCTTTTGACTCTGTGATTTCTTCTAAATTACTGGTAAAACTAAATGCCACATTCAATAATCTATATCTTACTTCCCGGATAGCCAGTTTTCTTCACTGTCGCTCACAATTTGTTTCTTTTAAGTCAGTGGAATCAACTCCTGTTGACGTCACGTCAGGCGTTCCTCAGGGATCCGTATTAGGTCCTCTATTATTTCTAATATATATGAATGATTTACCTCGTAGTACTTCATCTAAAATCAGACTTTATGCAGATGACTGTGTATTATACGAAGCTTATAAATCCATTAATGACCACCACCGTCTTGCCTTATGTAGTTCTGTGCTTGGTGCAGAACGTGGAAAATGAACGTCAATTGTAGTAAAACAGTCTTGATGTCCTTTGCCAATAAACAGAGCCTCCTCTCGTTACATTATTCTCTGGATGGCATGCCACTTAAAAGAGTATCTCAATATAAATACTAAGGAGTCATTCCAACAGAGCATATTTCTTGGTCTAAACACATCGAATATATAAACGACAAAGACTTTAAAAAATTAGGTTATTTGCGACACACTTTAGTTAGCACCCTTCGCGATACTAAACGGCTATTATATAAAACGTTATTTCGCCCTGTTCTAGAATATGCATCTGTTTTTTCGTTCCCCTGCAAACACTGTGAAATTATTTCGCTTGACAATTTTCAACGAAAATTGATCCTTTTCATCTGCAAAAATTACAGCCGCAGTTTCTCACCGACACAGGCTCAACAAACTCTGAACATCGAGCCATTACTTTCACGTTATCGCATCGAAGTCTTAAAACATTTATAGACAATTAATAACACCTCCTCTGGTCTTTCCGATTGTAACTACATCACATTTACGAACGCAAGTTGTGCTCATAGCTCCCACGCCTTCAACAGAGCACCTGTTTTTGCTCGTACTAACACATTCGAATACGGTTTTTTTCACGTACAATAGAGCTATGGAATTCTCTACCCGGCAACATTCGTTCACTATCACTAAAAGATTTTATAGCTACCACCGATAAGCAGCTCTCAAACATGCAAAGCGCTTCTCTTTTTCTTTCGTTTTTGTGCATGTGTGTGTTTTTAATGTATAATGTATAGTAATGTATATTGTTCGAACTCCTGCTACAGCCCCGTATTGGGCTGCAGTATATGTAGATAAATTTTAAAAATCTGTAATATATACTGCGTGATCTTCCACGGCACAGATGACGTGGGTTCGCAGTTGTTCTTAAATCATAAAATTGTTAACATAGAATATTTCCCACTTTCCGCCTTCTATTTTTTTTACTTCTCAAATACTGTTTTCGAAAATTTTCGTATGTCTACTGCATCTTTGACGCCAAAATTCATTTCTGCCAATACGAGAAATAGCAATACGTAGTATGTTTCATGGCTTCGTAATAAATATAACCTAGAGTCATTACAACATAATCTACGATACATTTTAAATAAATATTTTAAATAAATATAACTGTTTATATACTTCCTCATCCAAGGAACTTCGAATGCATTTTGTAAACATGTGATTACTGATTGTTTATTGTTTATCATAGCCCATTTCTGTTACCTATTTGTACCACTTGCACGCATATATTTCTTTCTTCTGGTGTATCGAATATGATTACTCTTCGTCTTTTTATTATTTTCTCTCTTATTTTATGCATTTATGTAAATACTTTATTTATTTTGAGTGTCTAGCAATATTACTATTTTTTGATGCAACACATTGTATGCCTGGTAACGAACCATCAGCCCATTCAAGCTGTTTTTCCAAAAGCTTTTAGCATGTGGTATCCACCAGAACTCTTGTATTTGAGTAAAAAAATCTGTATTGTATTGTATTGTATTGCATTGCATTGTATTGTTTAGCGGTAAATTTTCGTTACTTGGTTTCAAGACAGGAACGACGTTGCCTACTTCCCAGTCATTCTGCATATTACTTGCGCAGAGTGACTGTCAAAAAATGCAAATCAGCGGTAATGCTATGTCTGGTATCCTTCAGAGTTTAAGCAATCGTTTCTTCCATACCAGTATATTTAAAAAAATCTAGGATGATATTCAACCAGGAGAAATTGTGAGCGCTGACATCACTGATTAAATCAACTTGTTAGTGCAAGCGAGGATGGAGACGATTATTTTGTCAAGACTGAAAAGAGCGTGGCGTTAAATGGATTAGTGCACTCAGTGTATGAGACTGTCTCACCCAAGTGGTTTATGAAGGCGATAGTACGCGTTACAGTGGGGCTAATCACCTGCCAGATATTTCTTGCATTATTGTTCAACATATTTGTCTAATCAGAGTTAAAAGAGGAATACTTTGTGTTCCACAGATCAGCAAGTAAGCTTCTACAGCCACTTACAGAGATCAACACACTTCCCTAGAACGAGCGAGCCACGTTCTCTGGACTGCGCTGGTGTTATTTGAACATAACATGTGGCACAAAATCGGCTAAATGTGAGTTGCGTGACTACATTTACAGTTTCTATTGATTTCTCTCGACCTGGTGGTCGGCTCAAGATTAAGTATACTTAAGCTTGAGAACACGCTCCTGAAGGCCAAAGCGGCTATAGCCGCTTTGGCCTTCAGGAGCGTGTTCTAGACAAGTATGTTGACCTGTGTACTATCTATCTCGTTCATTAGGGCAACCTGTCAGTTCAACTTCGCTAGAAGGGCGCTCTTTCTTTTAATCTTTTTAACGTCTTCGTGAACGGTGGGCTTTGTGGATCCTTATGAAATGTGGTTTTAGAGAATAATTTATTAGGTTGACGACATTATACTTAAAACTGACCTGTTTTCGAGAATAGGCCTGCAGGGAACGTCGGCACCGAGTATTGTGAAAAGGTTACTTAGTTCGTCGTTGATTCCTTTTGTAGTTACCTTTATCGCAGAGTAATTGTTTTCTTCTGTTCTTTGCGACATTCTGATAAAACGAAAAAATGTGTATGGATAACCGCGTGGTCGTTAATTTCTTACAGGTAAGTAAGAGGAGACAGGTTGCTAGGATGTGTAGTTGTTATTAGAGTTAAAGTATTACCAGTCTATCTTAAAACGTCAGTTGGTTCTTTAATTGGTTGAGGAAGGTTATAATTGAAGCAAACTACTATAACATCTCTCGATTCTTCGTGATTACAAAGCGAAGGAGTTTGGTTCTGCCAGCCGATTCCAGGAAAATTAGAGCCATCGTAGAAACATTATTGACATTAGAGGGCACGGCATCAAGCTGATTCAAGAGATTATTCAGCTTCTAATAAAAATTAGTTGTACCATGCAGTGGTGTGTAACATACACGAATTAGTACTGTTTGCGGTGAAGCAAGAAAAATAATATTACAAAGTCAAAGACAATGTTCATTCGCTGAACATGATAAGCTGGGGCTACAACAATCATGACGACGAATCACAGTGTATATTCCGTTCATTTCTGTACACTTATATTTTCTGCAGATCAGTGAGCACTTTTGTGTTGGTGAAGCCATCAGTAATTAAGCCACGTTTCGATTAGTGACAGTATATTGGCATTTAATGAAGCTAGAAAATTAGAGTTACGTTTCCGCTTAGGTAAAAGAAGCTTCCGATGTTATGAATATCCCGGAAAGTGAAATACTATTTCTTCGTGTTTTTAGAAAATGGTGAACCCCATCTATTCGGCGGCTTGATTGCTGGGCGAGTTCTTTTACGGTTTGTGGTGGATTGTGGAACACATAGCGTTTTGAGCCCACTTACAAGATTTTTTAGCACTGGTTCAACGCAGCTGCCTTTTTTATGGCGATAGCAACCAAGTAACGGTGAGCAACCCGAACTGCGCGAGATAAATATTCAGTCATAATGCAGTTTGTACCCTTTAACTCGCCGGCATTTCATAGTATGGCATCTTTGGTTTTAAAGACCACAAATCAAGAGGGACCTAATTCGCAAGTGCCCAACATCTTCTTTGTCAACTTGGTTTTCAGAACATTTATGCTTTGTGAACTCAAGTGTTGTGTGTGAACACTTCAGTTTTTCGAAGAAAAAA
>NC_051164.1:362199-419645 GCF_013339745.2 Dermacentor silvarum | reverse complement strand
GATATTTCGCGCACTGTCTTGGATTAGTGCGGACTGTGAATTACACGGTACTTCTGGAAAGTTTATTTCGGCTGCATGGAGAAATTGAAGGTGTCATCGGTGCGCCCCCGCTTGAGAGAGCGATGAGGGAGTGAAGGGAAATTGCATACCATAAATAACATTACTACAATATTAGGCAAGGATGTTTGCCGCCTTCTATGGAGCCCAACCAGGGGACCACAGAGGACGGGAACACGCCAACGGTATATCCCCACTATAACCAAATACATATACCTAAGGCGGGATGCAATGCACAAGGTCAACCCTTACGGCCTGAGAAGTCGGAAGTAAAATGAAAAGAACGAGAGAAAAGGAAAGATTGAAAGTGAAAGAGAACGGCGAACATTGGAGAGAAGGGCAGAAAAAGTCAAGTACCGATTTCCCCCGGGTAGGTCAGTCCGGGGGTGCGGTGTTCGTGAAGCGGAGGCCAATGAGGTGTGTTGTCTCTGCCGAGGGGCCATAAAGGTCTAAACATCCGGCACTGGCTCAACTCCTAGGCTCCCCTTTCCGCCAGACACAGCTACGCGCGGGACGGCCCAATACTCATGTGCTCGGGTAAAGGGGTGTAGCAACACCCCAAACGCCTGCTCACGCTGACGCCCCTCCGGGGTACCAAAACGGGTAGCCAAGATGACCGAAGAGGCATCACGCGCAAGGTCCATGCGGTCGTAGCGTTCTTAATTCCTCCGTGGAAACAGCTTGTAACATCTCACCTCGCTAGCGGGCGCCAATTAAGCAAGGGGGTGGTTGAAAAGTAGTGTTTCTGCAGGGATACGTGCACGACATCACGAGATTGCAGGGTACATAGTGAATTGTTCATGCCTGTGGCACGATCTCATTGTTAACGTCACGAAGTTTCTGTAAAGCCTTATAAGGACCTTTGTAATGCCACAATATTTTTCCTTCCAGCACTGCGGTCAGGTGGGATCACTGACGCGCAGGTAGGTACAATGGCCGTCAGTATACCTTGATCATCCCGCAGCGTTGCACGACGTGATAATAGGGGAGAGAAGGTGAGGTAATGATGATGATTAATATTGTTTATTGGCACACGGGCCAAGAGAGAAGCTGAGAATGGTGCTGAGCGTTCTGTGAGGAGCGGCAGCAAAGAACCCACGTAGAATGCTGAGAGATGCAGAATGACAGGGATAAATGGTTGGTGAACGCGCACAGATTATGTCGACACAACCCCGGTGCGGCTTCGGACCATTGCACCTGATCGACCAGGAACACTGACCCGTGCACCAATGATATGTGGTACTCGGTAGCGACTACCTCCGATTTTTATGATGTGAGAAACACTATGCCAGGAAGCCGCGATGCTTTGGCGCGCGTTTTCAAGTGGTCGCATTAAAGACGATATAATGAATGAGTGGTCGCGCGTTCTAATAATACTGGCACACGAGCGCAGGTACGGAGTCGGCAGCTATTTAACTAAACAAAACGATTCGAGATACAATTTCTTTTTCAAAGTTCAACGACGCAGTTACTGACGATAGAAGCGGCACTGTTGCTCGTACAGGAGGGGTTATCTCAGAATGAATATTTAGTACTCACCAGTCCGAAATGTGTGATGCAGCGACTGTTCCGACGACCATGCCAGCGAGGTAGATGCTCTGGGAAGAAGAGACCATCCACCTGTTGCTGCATACCATGTTCCACTGCAAAAGAAGGGCGCATCGTTTAAAAACACAGGGAGTTTGAGAAGAAGGTTATTCATATGTAACCAAAAATACATTTCTGGCTGTACTGACTGCGTATGCAGCGCCGTGACCCATATCTTTGTCCAGAGCTGTGCGATAAGTGCTTTCCTGATGATGCATGTTTTTTTAATGGCGCCAGGGCCAATTGTTGCCCTGAGAGCGCCAGAACAATGTTCTTAATGCTGCGAGATAATGTTATGTAAGATGGTGTATGTAGCATGGCTGTAAATGGGCCTAAAATTGCCGCAAAATGCCTAGAAACTATGCAATAAAGTATGAGCGTGCACATAGTGAGGCGTTAAATGATTCAGAGTTGACAGTGGTTGGCGATAAAGACGATGAGAACCGTGCCTGTGAATGATCATAGGATGTTCTAAATTGCTGTTCATTTATGCAAGGCTGAATTATCGCTTGGCCTCAGCAATGGGCATACACCTGCCGAAGCAGGTGCACTGAGACGAGCGACACTTGTTAGGTAACAGCAATACGTCTCTTCCATGTAAATGAGCGGGCGGCAAACTAAACATGCGATAGTAGATAGCGGCCCTGTGTAGATATAGTTTGCAATTTGCCAACTTCACCTGATGCATGCCATCACAAGTGGTTCTCTTCCAAGGAACGGCGCAGGATGTAGTATGCGTTGCGTATAAATTCAATTCAAGAAAAATATTTCTTTGTCAGTTTCTAAGTGCTTGTAATCAATTAGGACATGTACCACAGTGAGCATATTCCCAACCCTGCTGCAGCTGAGCGGTTCATTTTCAGTGAGAAGGTAAGAGTGCGTCCAAAGTGCGTGGCCTATTCGTAGTCGGGTGAGTGCCACATTAACTTGACTTACTTTGTTTCCACTGACTCAGTTACCTAATTATTTGGGACTTTACCAAGTACTGTTTATTCAGCGTTTCTTTATCCCACTCTTGTTGCTGCCCGCGGCCCCAGGAGGGACGGATGTAAAATTACGGCCAGCGTGCACATTGCCTTCAATGCGTCTCTGCGCAGGCACCCTAAATAATGTTATGTTGTGATTGGATATATGTGCCCTGCAAAGCTAAGAGTGGAGCCCATTCAGCAGACGTTTTTTGTGCTTCTTTAAGTGTTTCACTCTTCTTCGCACAATTAACGAGTCTGTAAAATTACAGCTCTGTTAATCCTTTGTTTTGTGATGTATTTCACAGTCGACATTATTGCAAAAGCCTTGGCAGGAAAAATACTCATTTGTGGACTGAGAAGTCTTGACAACTCAAACGATGACCGAACCGTGGCAAAGGACACTTTCCCAGGAGATTCAGAAGCGTCCGTATAAAATTCAGGGCAGGGGTATTGCAGGGCAGGGTCTGAAATTGTCCCCCGACAAAAGCGTTGCTACGGCTTTCACGCGGAGGCGTATGGAAAAATACCCACTAGCTAGTGTTGGGTGGCCATACTCTTCCATACGCCAAGACACAAACGTTTCTTGGAGTGACGATCGATAGGCCTCACATAAGGCCTATAGGCCTCAAGTGAAAAAACTGAGTGAGATTTCCTCGGCGTCGCACGTACTCCGATTTTTAGCCGGAGCACAGTGGGGCAGCAACTTTCAATCAATAGCGCTGCTCCGTAAGGCCTATGTCGAGCGAACACACTGTATTACCTCCCAATCCTACACAAAATGTCTCCCACAAGCAAGAGAAACCTTGAGGCAGCACGGAACAACTGCATTCGATTATTTCTTGGCCTTCCGAAGTGGTCGTCCCGCTCAGGAACTGTAGCAGAAGCTGGATGCCCACCTCTTGAAGTGCTATCTTCGCAGGAGACACTTCGGATTCACCTCAGACACGTCATTCATACGAAGAGCCACTTTTTAAAGGATATTTCTAGAACCCGTGCTACACCTAGCTTTGGGCAGGCCGTCGGAAGTATATCTATTTCGATTCCTGCTCAGGCGTCACAAATTATGCCACGAAACATTTTACCATGGACACTGTCACCACTGGAAATCGTGCCATATATCCCAGTACTCAGTGTGAAAAAGAAAATGCCTCAAGCAGCAAATTATCAGACAGCTTTGGAATATATGCACAAAGAATACGCAGCCGCAACGCACATTTAACAGATGGCTCTGCAAGTCCACATAGCGCATCGTGCGGACTTTTTGTGCCCTCTACAGGGCAACGATTCTCATTTAGTTTTGAGCGAGCGACATCATCTACTTCAGCAAAGCTATATGGCATTATGAAGGCCCTTGTGTATGTACTTCGACAGCAGCCGCCAAAGACGGGTGATTTCCACGGATTAAAAAACAGCCCTGCCAAGTATGTAGAAGAGGCACAAGCGATCTAATAACCGACCTGCAGCATTTGACATTGCTTATCTTCACCACAAGGCTAAGATTGCTGGACATTGCATCAAGTTCCAGTGGATACCTGGCCACGCCAGTATTTCGGGAAATGAAAAAGCGGATGAAGCTGCCCGAAAGGGACTCCAATGCCGCAATTTCACAAGGCCGTTTTTTTACCAAAGCCGAGGCTTCAAACATAGCAAAAAATATGCCTATCACAAAAAAGACCACCTCTGGAATCTGTCACTTCACCAAGATAACTTTCTGCGTTATATTGACCCATAAATGAGATCGAAAATTCCACGACCACTTCCTCGACACTTAGAGACATTGTAACATAGTCTTCGACTGCACGTGACCTACACGAACAATTATCTGTACCGCATAGGGCGTACCACTAACCCCTGCTGTGATAACTGTGGCAGTTTAGGGACAACGGCGCACATATCACTAGAATACCCCGCGTACCGCGACGAGAAGCAATTTTGGAGCAACAAATGGACATGAATTGCCACGATCTGTTAACGTTATCCAGCATCTTAGGTCCAAGCCCGACCCTCCAAACAGCGGCAGGTTTTCGATTTATTCTTCAAATACCTGTCAGAAATTGGTCTAATCGGAAAGCTTTAAAGATTCACCTTTTCATATAGAAAAACGTAGATTTACCCGCCAGCTCACCTGAAAATAGTAGTATCAGGTACACTTGCGCATTTTGTATTTATTTTACAGCGTAGCTGTATACTTCTCGTTGGCCGGAAAATTTGGTGGCGTAAATACAAAACGCCAGGTTAACAATTGAAGGCAAGCGGCATATATATATATATATATATATATATATATATATATATATATATTGTCGCGTATACTCTGCCATAGAAAACACGCTGAATAAGAATCCAGGCACGCGTAAGCGGCGACGCGCGATGCCGAGACGAACCTCGTTCTCTTCTTTCTTCACTCCCCTCGCTGTGCCACATCATGTGGCATTATATATATATATATATATATATATATATATATATATATATAGATTGCAATTATGCGCCTAAACCCTTTAGGCTGTGCGCCAATACGACACCACGGATTTCAAATAACTTTTATTGCGATGGCAATCAAATGGACACTCCAAGCGGATTTCTGCCGTCGCCGTGAGGTTCCGTATAAAGTCCAAGGGCGATAAAACCGTCGCTGCGCGCTGTATGCTGTATGCGTGCGTGAAAGCACGCGACGGATGCCCGCTTTCACGGGGAGCGAACACACGGCGCAGAGCAAACGCGACGTCTTCTGTTGCGCGAAATGTCGTGGAGGGATGGGGGGCGACGTCGTGCTGCGGCACCAAATGCGTATCTTGCGACCGGGCGCAAGGGGAACTAGAATCTCACATGCGAAAGGAGGAAAGGGGGAAGGCAGCACGGGAGGGAGGGAGTTGTGGCTTCTGCTCTGCGAGTAAGTGCGTACTTGTACTTAGCGCCGCGGCGGGCGGTTGCGCGCACCGTATCATGAAAGCTATCTGCAACACGGCTCCTACCTTTGTGTGCGCTCTGCTTTCGCCGCTAAGTTTCCGTTGAAGCGATAGACCGCACGAACCTTCGCTCGCTGCTGCTGGCGCGCTTGCTCACGCCAGCGTTTTGACAGTGGTTGTGTGCGGTCATCTAGTTTGGTCTATTCATGTTGGCTTGTGCGAGCTGAAATCATGCGTGTTGATGCAGTTAGTAAGAATGTGTCCAAGTTTATACAGCCGATAAATCTACTATCCTTACTCCGTATAGCTCTCTACTATTTTGCTATCGCAATTGATGCTTCGCCTTTCGGGCAAAACTCTCACTTTTTGTTCGTATTTACGCTGGTGTGGTGCAGTAAGAGAGCTGGAAACTTCTTAAGTTTTGTGTTGAGCTCACTTATAATAATATGCAGCCCATCTATGACTGTAAAAACTTAGTAGGCCTAAGCAGACGCCGTCAAAATTCATGACGTCAAGTCGAGTAGGTGCGGGAACTTCATGGAGGAGTCGCCACAAATGTTGCGTTTTAGCGTCTCTCCTAGCTTACCAAGCTTCACGTTATGAGTGGATTATTGTTGTTGTTGTAAAAGGGTAATTTAGTAATACAGCTCAAGTAATTTTGTTTCTTAGTGCTGGTTTGAGCGGTAGTGACATGATATTTCCGACTTGTCATTTTCGTGCTAAGTCCAGGTTTAGCAAGAAACCCTAGAAATAATACTGCGAAGTCTCGGGGTGCTCACTTTATTTTACTACGATAGCTTTCTAGGAACCAGTTCCAGTTTCACATCGTCTGCTTTAACGCAATACCATGAAAGGCGGCTTAGACCACTTAGGAGTATCGTGTTCTTCTTGACGAAAAATAAGGGCCGATTACGAAGGAAGCCAAGTCTAGCACAACGTCTGGAAGCGCTAGTTGTCACGAGTTAGGAATGCGAGAAACTAGCACAAGACAAGCATGTGGGCAATTATGGCCTAATACTTAGGGCATTGGGCTGCTGTGCTGGAAGACAGAAGCTCGATACCAGCATCCGTCACGTAATTCTTTGTAGCATTATATGCAGACTTCAAGTACCTTGGAGCTACCTGACACAAAACTCGAGGCGTGTTGAGCGCACGCGAGCGCGTCACAGTGTGCGCGAAATCAGAGGTTTTAAGAGGTACGAGGTATACAAAGGTAAGTTTCATAACTGTGAGTGTCCAACGTCGCCAGTGAGGCGCGCGCATCTGCCCGGACGTCACAATCGTCACATTCTAAGTTCGCCGTACTACGTTCTGGCCTAAATTTTATTAGAAAAGAATTATTCTCAAAGGGCGAACGAGAAAAGGAACAATACTTGAGAGTTCTATTTCACTCATTATAGCTGCACTTCAAAGTAGCAACAGCCATTTGAACACGACGTCGAAAGTTGCCGAGAGAAACTAAGTCGAGAGAACTAAAATTCAGGACAATGACAGATGTGATCCGTTCTTACGGGGTCATGTAGAGCTTTCGACATATATTTTTTGAGCTCCTAAGGGATAGCTCTACTTTTGTGGCTTCGTCTGTGAGCTTCGGAACAGAACGCTATAGGTGAAAGTATGACAGCGCTTCTGTACGACAGCGCTGCTGTGTATATATGAGCCAGGAAAACGATGGAACATATTTTTAATAACGCGTATTTCCTTTTTAAACACAAACGAAAGAGGCAAGTAAAATATTACAGGACTCAATGGTACTTAAAAGGCACCTGGGGAATAGCAATATGGAAAATACAGAGATAAGCAATGACCGTAAAATTGGTGGGGAAAGCAGATCTGCCAATCATGAATGAAATATAGAGAAGGTTTAGAAACACTCGGGTAAAGTAAGCTTATAAAGCACCATACCTCTTCAGTGACCGTTTTGCCATATACACTGCGGTCGTAGACCCAGGATTCGCACGGTTCGCTGTCATTGGTTCCAGCTAAGCTGAAACATTGCCCCGTGCTGTTCGTCCATATTTGGTGGCCGCCGCCGCCGCTGTATGACGCCATAGTCTCGTTGACTGCGTCGGCACAGCGGAACTCGACTGCTGACGGTGCCACGAACACTGACATCATCAGGTTCCACGTGACAGGAAGGCCTCGGATAAAGGCGAACACGAAGATGACCACGTGGCATCGGGACAGCTTGTCCAGCACGGTGTCCACTGTGGCGGCAGCCATCTGCAGGCACTGTAACAGACGACGGCAACCTGGGGTTATTTACCATGAATCTAAGGATCGTTGCAAAAGGATTTTTGCATTCCGCCTCATTGGGCCGTGGCCGAACCCGCGAGCTCACCCTTAGCAGAACGCCACCGGCACTGAGTCACAGCGCTGAACTCGTGTACTGCACAGCAACTCATGCGTCGATAGCTGAGGATGTGATTTGCTTCAATACACTTGTTCAGCACTCTGCCTCACACTTCACCTTTAGACCTTCACCATTATGCCTCACGTCACGCGAAGCCACGGTGACAACGCCACTGGATCGGTGGCCGCGACGTTGGAGCGAGGTTTTGCTGCTATACATAGACAAAGTTATAAATCAGTTGTAGATTTCACATAGAGGTAAGCAATAGAAAATAGCACCGGCCGACTTAATAGGAGCGCATATGGACATACAGGATTGACCAGCTCGCCGTTAGTGATGATCGGGGAAGCCGGATCAAGTAAGGTGTAAAAGCGATTCGAGCGCTATTAACACATGACACAGGTGGTATAACAACACAGAGTTAGGTCACAAGGTGCGAAAGATAATGACACTTGCAAAATGTGAAAGCTACAAAAATTCTGAGAATTGTCTACTAATCGTAATCATTGTTTAACTCGACTGTGACTTCGCTTATGCTTGCTTTTCCTTGCTTTTCCTAGCTTATACACGTATACTCATGGCCTTTTCGCTCGCAAAGAATGCTTAGGCTTTAGAAGACCACTGTTACATTTTCTCGCCCTATCCAGCCCCTTTAAAGCTATCGTACTAATTGAGCCTCCGCCTTCACCACCAGTCTCTGTAGCATCTATCGCTGGGAATGAGGAAATAAAAACGATCTCCGCCGGGATTGAACACGGGCCAGCTGCGCGGGAGTCAGCTATTCTACCACTGAGTCACGCCAGCTTTTTTTTTTCATTCGTGGTACTTATTACGAATATAAAACGTCCATGCATAAGATATTTACATAGCGGCCAAAGCAGTCATAGCCGCATCTACAAGCACAAAACAAACACTTCACAGTACAGTTATTACAGTAAACAGTTCTATAAAAGGGAGGCAAAAGGATACACTGCATCAACAAAGGATACCAGCCTGGTTGGAAGTCTCTCTGATCATAAAAGTATTTCAGTTGTGAAATCACCCGAATGAAATGCGACTGCGCAGATACAATTGGTTCTGCATTCCGATCGAACATGCGAGTTTTCACTAAACTGCGCAACGCCATAAGTAGGAGCATGTCAAAAGGCACATCTTCACATTTCGGTGGCATCAGATAGCGTATTGTATGAGGATTTATATGATGATCCCTTTTAAAAGTCCTTTGGGGACCAACCCAAAACAATATGGCGTCTTTGCAATCACTAAAGCAATGTTCTATAGTTTCCGGTACATTACAAAGACGGCAGTTAATCGAATATACAAAAACGCCTTTCATATTATTTCGATAGCAAATATATGGGCACTTCAAGTGGATTTCTGCCGTCGGCCTCGCCGGCGTCGTCGCCGTGAGGTTCCGTATGAAATCCAAGGGCGATAAAATCGTCGCCGCGCGCCGTATATGTGAGTGAAATCGCGCAGGGACCGAGTGCCATCACGGAGAGCGAACGCACGGTGGAGAGCAAACGCGACTTCCGTCACGCGAAAGGCCGTGGGGGTATGGGAGGGAGGGGGGCGACGCTGTGCTGCGGCACAAAATGCGTATCCTGCAACCGTGCGCAGAGAAAACTGGTCACTCAATCCCCCACGCGAAAGGAGGAAAGCGGGAAGGCAGAGCGGTAGGGAGTAGGGGGGGGGGGGCTTTTACTCTGCTAACAACTGTGCTTGTGCTTTGCGCCGGTGCGGGCTGTCGCGCGCCCCGTATCTTGAAAGCGATCTCCACACGGCTCTGACCTTTGTATGCGCTGTGCATTCGTCGCTCAGTTTCCGTTGAAGCGATAGACCATACGTACCTTCGCTCGTTGCGGCGGCTGCGATTGCTGCCAGCGTTTTGACAGTGGTTGTCTATTGTTATCTATTCATGTTTGCTTGTGCGCGCTGACACCACGCTTGTTAACTCAGTTAGTAAGTGAATGTGTCCAAGTTTATGCAGCCTTAAAACTACTATCGCTACTCGGAATAGATCTCTAGTAACTTGCTATCGCAATCGATGCTTCGCCTGTCGGGCGAAGCTGCGACATTTGTAAACCAGGCTTTAACAGGTAACCTTTCAGTATGCACTTTGAAGAAGAATGTTTTCGAGTGTGGAGAAATAGGCATTTTACAGACTAGTGCAAGCACGTCATGTCCAGGTAAGCCGACGTACAGCGATCAGAATAACGGAGGTTTAAAAACACATCAATTAGATCTTTATGGAGAGTTTTCCTTGAGATAGAGAATAAGTACTCATTTGAGGACCTTGCTGCCAGAAAGCGCACTTAACGCATGAATCTCTGCAAATATGGACGTGAAGCAATATTTGCCGAATTGACTAAATTTGGTAAAACGTTGACGAGATGAACTTGCAAGAACGCCCGAAGTAATGGGTGAGAACAGTCTCGCAAAAGTAGAAACGAAACACTAATTGTCTAACGTAAAGGTGAACTAGGCCAAGACTGCCTGCACTAACTGGTCTGAAAATATTATCACGCCTCATTGGCTCATAAGATAATGACCAAATAAAGGTTTCAAAGATTCGATGAAACTGCTGTATGTAAACCCTGGATCAATGAATTATTTGCAGCACGTAGAAGAGTTTTATAGCCAAAAAAATTGCACGCTTTAGCTCTGCCAAAGATTGAGAGATCATGTGGAACGAATGTTTGGGCATAACGCTTTAGGGTTGGTACACGTTCTCTCCAGTAATGTGCACTTGACTTATATGCATCCAATGGAACGCACAGGTATTTTGGTGGCTCACAAGCCTATTCAATACCAGCAAACTGTGTCGGCTTAAAGATCCATGAGCCGAACCAAAGCCCCGAACTTTTAGCACAGTTCATTCGTGCACCAGAGATGGTGCCAAATTATTCTATCTTGGATACCACAGTTCTGATACTGGGTTTGTCCGTACAAAAGAAAGCGAGGTCGTCTGCATATGCCAGCACTTTTACCTCTGTTGCGAAAACACTCCGACCATGAATATTACTAGAGTGAATTATGTTTAAACACAGTGCTTCTAAGAAAACGCCAAAAAGTAATGGCGATATGGGACAACCTTGCTTCACAGATGAACGAATGTGTTGTATTCCGCTTGTTTCGATTTAGAATTGATTCTGACTACTGGCGCCTCGCCGCGCCTAATGTTGTAATCAGCGCGAACGTTGATCCCTTCCCCCTCTTCGAATAAACGGAGTCGTTGTTTGGTCCCCAACAGGAGAAGTCGTCTTGCTTTCTCTGCGCTTAGCGCCCCAACCTTTAGGCCTCACCGCGTAGGTCATGCGGTCCGGCCGCCTCGCCGTGCGAGGCCCCGACACATCGAGGAGACTCGATGCCACATCTTGGCGACTCGGTAATACCACAAAATGCACACAGACTTGGGCAGGTGACCATTAACAATCAAACGACTTTAACAATCGTTATAGCTGTAACGGAATAAAGGAGACTCAGAGACAGCACCCGTTCCTGGGCCAGCTGTTCTATTATCTGTCCACCTCCTCCTCTTCCTCTACTTCGCTCCTCACGCAAGCAGCTGAGCCCCGGTGTCATTCTTCCACATCACACTCGGCCACGCTGCGGACCTCACAAACAAAAAAGAAACGACAGTCAGACTATTCGGCGTAATCTTTTTTTTTTTTTTTTTTTTTTTTTTTGTGAGGCGCGACACGTGCACGGCCAAGTTATTTATTTTCCGCCAGTCGAGTCCAAAACTTGGATCCGACGTGCTAACGCGCCATGTATTATGGCCTACGCGTTTGGTAATGGTGTCGGGCCCCTCGAACTTTGCGAGTAGCTTCTTGCCCGGACAGTTGCCGCCTCTTCGCGCCCGCACCTGGTCTCCGATGTTGTGCGCAGGGGCAGGTCGGCGGAGGCGGTTTTGTTTTTCTTGCACTTTTGTGGCTTTTTCCTTAGCCGCAGCTTTGATCTTCTGGCAGACAACTGTGCGACTGTCAGAGCGTGTGACGCTAACGGGAAAATCTAGCCTGAGGACCTATTTCAGCTGGGGCAGCTTCTGATATACGATTTCATACGGCGTCGCACCAGTAGACGTCTGCAGCGCTGTGTTAACCGCATATCCAGCTGCCGGAAGGTGTACGTCCCAATCGGCCTCTCCTTTCTTTACTGCTTTTGTATATGGAGCGAGTCTTGCCTGAATGCTCTGGTTTGTTCGCTTCAGTAACACCGTTTGCCTGGGGATAAAACGCGGATGTGTAATAATGCTGCACCCCCGCCGTGGAAAGGTACTTTCGTAGTTCCCGGCTGCGAAATGCTGAGGCTGGATCTGATATCAATTTCTCCGGCAAGCCGTGCCTACATTCAAACCTGTGTTTCAGAAAATCGACCAAATGAGTAGATGCCAGGGATGGTACGGCAGTCACTTTCACGTATTTGGACAGATATAGTCGACAGCTACAATGATATAGCGGTTTCCAGCAGTGGAGGTGGGTAGCGGCCCTATGTAGTTGATGCCAACTGTATGAAAGATGTCTTCCGGTATCTCAACAGGTTTTAACAGTCCAGGCTGGCAGCCCGGCAGTCGCTTAAACAGCTGACACGCTTCGCAGTTGGCGACGTAAGAGCGCACATTACTTTGCATCCTCGGCCATCAGAAGCGTTCTTGTAGCTTGCGGAGCGTGGCTCGTTGGCCGATGTGCCCTCCTTCGGGGGTGTCATGAATGGCTCGCAGTATTTCTGTGCGAAAATATTTAGGAACCGCCAGGATATAACATTCTTCCGAACGGTCCTTCTGCCACTGATGACGGTACAGTACACAATTGCTTATTGCAAACATAGAGTTTGTTTTGTGCCAGTTATAGAGACAATAATTGTCACGAAGGCTTTGTCCTCTTGTTGCGCTTTGGTTATGTCTACTTGGGCAAAAAAGATGTGATTTTGCCTGTTGCGTTCCAAGCGTTCGAGGAAGTTGCGTGATAAGGCATCGGCGATGTTATTCACGACCTCGACGCACGTCGAAATCATATTATTGAAGCGTGAAAATCCACCGGGCAAACTTGTGCTTTAGCTGTTGCTTGGAAAACATCCACTTTAACTCAGAATTATCAGTTACCGCGGTGAATCTGCGCCCAAAAAGATAGTGTCGGATTATCCGGAAACCCCCGAAATTCTGGAATTTCTGTGAGAGATGGCGGAGGCAGCGTGGTACGTGCCAATACTGTGGCGACGGAGATGTTGGCGTCTTCGAAGTATTTGGTCATGGCAGCGATTGCCTGCGTGAATACGGCGAGATCGCTGGAAACCGCATTCGAGGTAGAAGTGATGATCTCTGGCGTCGATGGTGAGGTCGCTTGCGGCGCGGTACGCAAAACAAAGCCCAAGGGAAGGTGTACGGCGTCCCTTGCCGCCGAGGTTGTTTCTATACCCACGGCAGTTGAGTCGCTTCCCTGAGCTGTGTGGACGGTTGCAGCAGCGTGCTTACTTGGACAGGAGCGGTAGTGATCTCGGTTGCAGAAGCCAGAGTAGTAGAAGCAGTGGGACGGGGAAGTATGCGTCGGCTCCGCAACACAGTGTTCGAGTGTAGGTTGTCCAGCAGAGGTTCGTTGGTAGGCTGCGCCATTGTAACGGAATAAATGAGACGCAGTGACAGCACCCGTTCCTGGGCCAGCTGCTCTAATCACTGTCCACCTCCTACTCTTCCTCTACCTCGCTCCTTGCGCAAGCAGCCGAGCCCCGGTGTCATTCTTCCACATCACATAGCACAGTTTCACACTTTTAAGTATAACGGAGCCGACGTTAGCATGCTTGACATGAGAAGAGGATGACGGACCCTATAAAAAGCCTTAGCTAAGTCTACTTGGAGCATTCCTAGTTGATCATAACAACTGGAACAATGTTCCAATACAGTACGGGCGATGTGTATGTTTGTTTGTATTGAGCGGCATTTCATACCGCAGGTTTGCTAGCTTGCAGCGGAAAGATGCCCTATAAACGCGTCCTAGCACGCGAAGAGACACGCGATCTGACACGCGCGCCGCCTAGCGTCGATACGTGCACACTATGCATTGCAGCTGCATATTATTAAACCAGGTTGAACCCCATGTGACAGATGTACAGGTAGAGGTACAAGGTAGTTAGAGAAGGTTTGAGGAAGAAAATAAAGTTTAAGGAAATATATGCAAGAATGCTAGAAAAACGACATATAGTGTACCTGATTATATGAAGCTGTCTAGGTGACTATGTCACCGCCGCGTTTCAAAGGGGATGCCAATAAATCATCAACATCAGCAGCAGCAGCAGCAGCATCGTATCATGCCACTTGCCTTGCGATGTGAGATGCGCGCCGCGAAGCGTCTATACGTGCGCCCTTTGCATCGCAGTTGGGCATTATTACACCAGGTGACACGCCATGCAACAGTTGCATAGGTAGCGGTACAAGGTAGACAGAGAAATTCCACCAGGTGTCCCGACATGCATCTATTACATATAGCAGTTACATGCTGCATGTAGCTGGAACTGGCTAACTCAAGCAGGCTAGGTGACTATTTGTGACCACTCCTTTTCGAAGGGGATGCCAATAAACCATCATCATCATCATCAACAGCAACGTACCGTGCCACGGGTCAAGGGATGTGGCATGTGCGCCACGTAGTCTGTATGCCTGTGTTTGCTCTTCAGTACACATTATGGCGCCTCCTCACGAGGCACGAACCTCTGCTGGAGAAGCGGCAACGTCGGGCAACCAGGCAACGTCGGGCTCAGCAGACCTCTGTGCAGTGAGGAGCAGAAACCGCAGCTCGCCGTCGAAGCCGAGTAGACAGTTCAGATCATTCTCGTGAAAACGACGCGAACAGACTTCGCCGCAATGACCCTGAAGTGCGTGGTGCCGAAAATGGAGCTCCTCTGGAGCCGCTCTAACAGCTTACGCTGTGACTGTGATGCGTGTGCCGCGCAGGACTGTGAATTTTCTTTTTTTTTTGCTGACGGACGCGGACACGAAAAATGCTGACCGACTAGAGGCCAACAGCGTCTCTGTAATGATTAAGTCTAGATTGCAGAATAGTGAGCTCGCAAACACGACACAAACTAGAGTCCAAAGCTGCACTCATCGCCCTCTTCCGTGCACCAACTCGGAGATAGCTGGCCGCGCGGGAGATATCTCTGCAACTACACAGCTCGTTGAACGCGGTCAGCCACCCGTTAGGGTAGCTCAATGGCGATGACGCGTTGCTGAGCACGAGGTTGCGGGTTCGAACTATGTCGTGGCAGCCGCATTCTCATGCGGCAGGAACGCGATAACGCTCTGCTACCGTACATAAGGTGCACGTTAAAGAGCCGCGGGTAGTCAAAATTATTCTGGTGCCGCAGCCCTCCCTACGGCGTTTCTCAGAAGCCTCTGTGCAAATTTATAGACGGTAAACCACACTTTTTTTTTCAACGCGGTCCTAGTTCTACAGTTCGGCAGGCGGCGCGCTTTCACTAATATTTTAGTCAAGCTTGTACGCATTCACGCGGGGTTCCGAGTAAATGAAAGTGCGTGCTGGTGTTTATATATATCAATCCACGGCCACTAAAACAGCTTTTTCCTGACCATTCGTTCTTGCTTTCATTGTTTGTTTTTGTTGGAATGTCGTTACCGCTATTCTCCATTGATAATGTAAGTAACGGAACATAGCGAGGAATACAAAAGAGATACATAAAGTTGACGCTCAGAGCGTAGCACTCTGAATGCAGCGACGGCGCCGCCAAGGCGACGCACATCTTCACAAGGCGTCAGCAAGTTCTCACAGGCACTTCGTACTGTTTTTTGTGATGCGCGTACGATATGTGAAAAAGATAGACAACACGAGCGCTGGCTGTCACCACTGCGCACGTGCCGGATACGCTGCACAACGTCCAAGCCGGCACGTGCCCAAAGCCCCGGCACCGTTCTCATGTCCCGAGACGTAAGTGGCCCAAGTCGCAGTCTGCACATTCCGCATCGCTGCCGCAATCAGTTGCCTCGCTGAGCTTTGTCACCACGCTATCGCCATGGGCGCTGCTGCACTTGACAGTGAATGAGCAGTTCGACAGCCTAGCAACAAACGTAAAATGTGCCGTCATTATTTTTTAAGCCTCATCGCTTAGTTGACCATTCTTTCTTGTTGTTCTCTCATGCAATCAGTACATTAAGATGTCTTTTTTTTTTCTTGTTGGCAGAATATTGCGAAGGTTCCGAAAAGCCGTCCCAAAATTGGTCCCAACCCCGCCTAATTAAAAAAAATGGTTTTACGTGCCAAACCTCCCATATCATTGTGACGCACGCCGTAGTGCCCCCGGGGGCTTCAGGTTAATGTCGTCCCACTGGGGTTCTTTAACGCGAGCTTCATTCCGTACACGAGGGTTCAAAAAGCATCTGGGATCGATCGCATGACCACGAGGTCAGCAGAGCGACTCCACAGCCACTAAACCATGGCGGTGGGTTACCTAGGGAATTTAACCTAAGGAATTTCCTCCAGAAAAGAACAAGGACGCATCGACACTGTACAGTTGTCACGGCTATTGTACTACTGTTCGCTGAAAGGTGCGCAACCGTAAGGAACCCCAAAACAATATACCCCCTCTCCTCCGAACAAAGCAAAGACAGCGAAGAGAGCCGTGCGTTGCTAAAGTGGCATTTTTGTGTGCGGCCGCGTAAAAAAAAAACCATGGTCATTATTTTTTTCCGCTTGGTATGTCGGACACCACCGCTCTCGATGTCTTCTCTTTCTGACATCTGAGTAAATTGTAATGACGTGTAGGCTAGGACAAAATCAGTACAATGGATGAATTAATTAATGCAGTGCAGCCATTTTTCATACCAATAAAGCACGATGACCTAATCTATTTAAACTCGCAGCACTTTCTTTTCAACCGCCGGCTTTTCGAGAACGATACGAATGCATTGAACAATAGTCGTTAAAGGAACAGTTTAGGTTATTTAGAAAACAAACGAAGCTTCCATTGCTTGAATATCATGTAAGGTGACCTTCTTCCTTTCTTACTGCGTTGACAAGGCGGACGACGTAGCATGAGCGACCTTTCTGCTACCCTGGCCCGTCCAATTCGTTATTTAATTACTGCGGCGGCACGGTGAAAATATGAACGTGCACGACACGTTGGGGCTTTATTCTTCTGCATTTCATGTGTTGTAGTGAACTGGGCGAGTTGGAACGCGTTCATTGTGCATCAGGACAAACCAACGACACGGACGAGAACCGACGACCCAAGGTCTGTTTTTGAACTGAAACTTTAATGACACGAGTTCGTGTCCTCGCCGGAGCTCTAATAAAAGTTATTTCACTCACTCACTCACTCACTCACACGTGACACAGCGGCACACACCAAAAACGGGTAAACAAACGAACTAAACTGACGACAAAACAAAACAAACCCAATAACAAGTCGTTACATATTATTGAAGTATGCACATTCACCCAGCGATAAAGAGATAGACATTTGACTCACACCGATCTGCTCGTGCCCCGACAAGCATCACCTACCCCACGTGCACGCTGGTCTTTGTGTCTTTTGACGATGTCCGTGTATGTAAAATCCGGTTCGCAAACGCAGGAACAATGACTCTACAAATGGGGAATTTGTGGTCTTTTAGTGAGTTGCAGTGTTAGTTCAGGCGAACATTTGCGCATCGGCCGGGCCAAATGAACACCTTGTCACATGAAAGGGGTACCTTATAAACGACACCAACATCACAAGGCACGAAGCAGGATATTCGTAAACATCCACTAGCCTGATGACATGCCCTGCCTTCAAAGTTTCTTTCATTGGCCGCACAAATATTGCCATGTTTGTTTTCGCTGAAAACAACAGCTCAACATCGTAGTTATATACTGGCAATCTTTTTGAAGCGGTCTGACACAGCGTGTACATCCGATATAACCACATATTTGCGCTTCTAAAGAGCTTGGGCAGGTTCCTCAGGGCACTATTTTTCCGGCGGCTTTTATCCTTTATCGGTGTCCCTTTGTTGCGCTGCTACACAATGAACACTTGAGATACTAGATTAAGCATTACACTGTTGAAGGTAGCCTCGTACAAGTCGCTCCTTTTCACGCGGTATCCACCGAGCTGGCTTTAAAAAAAAAAGCATAGCACAGAAACATGACGCAATGCGTCGCAAAAAGCGCTCCTTTTCACAGTAGAAAAGGCCCACTCACCTCGTTCACGTCGAGCCACAGCCTCGTCGGTGATCGTAAAACAACGTGCGCCGCTGACGACCCCGCCGACAATACGTTTTATGGCTGAGCTGCTTGGGCCGCTTTCTCTGCTGTCGTTTATCTAAACGTTATCGCGAATCCTTGGTTCCTAACAGAGTGGCCCTTGATTCAAAGCTAGCAGAACAGGATGACCTCGCTTCTGTCGTCTCCAGGTCATCTATGGGGACGGGAGTTTGGCTGGCCACCAGGCGAAGAAAAAGTACGAAGTTAGACAATGTGTCACAGGGCATGAGGAGGCACGGAGGCAACGTTGTTTTAAAAAAATGGAAATATGCGAAACCCAGGAATTTCGGTAATCGGTTTAGACAAACCATAACAACTTATCCTGAAGGCTCGCTGCGTCTGTTTATCATAGCTCTGGCTGCTTTGCAAGTGTGTTTATGTGCGTGTGTGACCGCACATAATGTGCGTTTAGGTTGTATTCTTTCGCTTGTTTTATAGATTGCGTTGTGCTGTGTTTGTAGAGCCGTCTCTTGGAACAAAGCATACAGCTATGCTTTAGTGCCTGCAAACAGTCCTGTGCCACCGTTGCAAGAGACCCTGATCGATTGAACGCGGCATTCACCGAAGTGAATGACAGTGAATGAGCAGTTCGACAGCCTAGCAACAAACGTAAAATGTGCCGCCATTATTTTTCAAGCCTCATCGCTTCGTTGACCATTCTTTCTTGTTGTTCTCTCATGCAATCAGTATATTAAGATGTCTTTTTTTTTCTTGTTGGCAGAATATTCGGAAGTTCCGAAAAGCCCTCCGAAAATCGGTCCCAGCCCCGCCTAATTAAAAAAAATGCTTTTACGTGCCAAACCTCCCATATCATTATGACGCACGCCGTAGTGCTCCCGTGGGCTTCAGGTTAATGTCGACCCACTGGGGTTCTTTAACACGAGCTTCATTCCGTACACGAGGGTTCTTGTGTTCCGCTCGCATCAAAAAGCAGCTGGGATCGATCGCATGACCACGAGGTCAGCAGCGCGACGCCATAGCCACTAAACCACGGCGCGGCTCTCGTCGGGCAGAAATTTGGTAACTGGAGCGTTGAGCATGGCAAATAGGAACTAGTAGCGCTGTTACTCGTAACCGCTGAGGCCCGAGAAGTTTTGCATTAGTGTACGAGACCGTATCTTAGGGAACTGTGATGTCGCCGGCAATTTAGGTAGATATACGCGCAGAAAATACCCGGCGGCTCCCGCGCTCCTCAGTGTTACTATTTTTAGGACACAGGGTGTGATAAATTCATTGATGGAGAGGCGCTATTAGCCTTGTGCACGACCGATCCCGGCGCTGCCAACGGCGTTCCGGTAACGTCACTCAGGCCACGCCTTCGCCGCGTGCTATGCTCCGGCTAGACTAGCTGCGTTACCATTCGTTTGTTTACACTCTGACTGCGTGCTCGCGAAGGACGGCGCTCTCAATTTTCTGTCTTCATCTTTTCTCTAGCGTTATTTTGTAATTGCCTGCAGTAGGAAGACAACAAACGTTACGTTATATATTGTGACGTATGTTCACTATAACCACCAGATGTGGCAGCCCTGTGGCTATCTATTGCGGTGCGCTGCTGAGCTGAGCTCACTGATTCGGCCCCGGCCGTAGTGGTCGCATTTTTATAGAGGCCAAATGCGAAAGTGCTCTTCTATACTTAAATTTAGGTGCATGTTAAAGAACCCCAGATGTTCAAAATGAATCCGGGGTCATCCACAACGGCGTGCCTAATAATCAGATTGTGTTTTGGCATGTATAATCTAAGGATATATTCTTTTTTAATGAAATTGTTTTTATTAGCAACAGCCTTTCTGGACAGGGACACGATCTCGTGACTTAATCATAAAAAATAGCGCCGAGCGAGTAAAGGATAGTCTGAGAGTCTACGCAATTTTGGAAATCAATCACTAACGCAGGGCTCATTCGCAAAATTTCGCGTCCATAAAGTGGTATTGTAATTTATTACAAATTTTGCAATTCGCTCATTATTCTAGTCGCTCGGTGCTGCATATATAAGACATTTTTGACAAGAAAAATTTAATTCCACTGACCAGCGGTTTATCTCGAACATTGTAGTAGCACCACGCTTTATAGTGTTTTGCAATCGTTCAGCATGCTATATTACTTATTACTGCTACATTACATATTACTGCTACATTGCTTCAAATAATTATGATGATGAATTTGGTGCTTTGTGACACAAGGGCCAAGTATTGCCAAAGAGCGTCAGGCCACTCCTATGAGCTTATAATGGAGCAATGAATTATGAGATTTGAATGTGGCTTGCCTGTAAAGGGATCATAAAGATAACCCCTGTAGTGTGCGTAATATAAGTATGTAATAAAATTATGGCAATGACCAATGAAGTATACTATAAACACAAAGAAACAATGCGAAGGGATGAAACACTAAAATATGTCAGTGGTAAAACTTTCCAAGAAGCACTACTGCGTTACCAGAGCCTTTGAAACGCAAGGGCTTGGAAGTATGAGCTGCTACCCAAAAGTTCAGGGAATTTTAAAAGCACTGGCAAACTCAGTGCGGTACACATTTCCGCCTCTAGATGTAGCTAGCAGCATGCCTTGCGGATCAGTGTGCTGAACGACTTGCGTCTAAGAAGGTATTGTTTTGCGAAGTGTTGTTTTGCAACGCAATGTTTCACTGATTTGGCGCATTTCTTAGCAACCAATATGACAGACTTCAAGGAGTAAAGGATTTGCATCAAGTTTTCTTTAAACTTGGCAAAACTGCTGCAGAATTTCATCGTATGCTAGAGGACGCTTTTGGTGTCGACATCATAAGCCAAAGTAGGACGTTTTTATGGCATAAACGCTTCAAAGAGGGTGGAATGTGTGTTGACGACGTTGAACGTTCCGGACGCCCGTCAACGAGCACAACCCCGGAAACGATAGCGGAAGTCCGTAAGGCTATCGTTGGAACTCGCAGGCTAACTATAAAGGATGTATGCGACATTGTAGGACAATCGTACGGCACAGTTCAGCAACTTTTGTCAGATGTTTTGAACATGAGGCGCATTTCTGCAAAATTCGTGCCAAGTCTGCTCACTGACGAACAGAATCTGCACCGTGTTTCTGTCCGTACGGAACTGACGCAACAAGTAAGAGACAATCCCACATTCCTCTATAGTGTAATAACCCGGGATGAAACATGGGTTTATGGCTACGTTCCTGCAACCAAACAGCAGTCATCGCAATGGAAGTCGCCAAATTCCCCGCGGCCGAAAAAGGCACGTCAAGTTCTGGCAACGTGAAGTCCATGGTATGGTATGAATAAATTTATTGAGTCCTGAAGGTCAACCGTACGTTGACGCGTGCCTCTCCCACGTAAGGACTGTCATGCCGAGCCCTTCAGCCACATGGCGGGACTTCTGGACTGTCCGTAATTGGTCAGAGAGTGATTCACTGTGTAGCACTTGCCGCCACCATCCTTGTTTCTTGTCGCAGTCTGTGAAGACCGCGGTGCACTGCCACAGCGTGTGGTCAAGAGTAAATATTTCATTGCACTGATTAAAATTGGTTAGAATTTCCAACTCGGGATAGATCCTGTTAATAAAATCTGGACTTGGGTATGTCCTTGTCTGTAGCAAACGTAATGTGACCGTTTGGGCTCGGCAAAGCTTACCGTGTGGCATTGGGTATTCCCGTCTGCTTAAATAATAATGCTTCGTGATTTCGTTATATGTTAATAATTGATCCCTGTGTTCCCCGGGTGAAGTGTAAGTTGCTCGGTCTTGAAGAGCACGGCTAGAAAGTCCTCGTACTGCTTCATTTGCCACCTCATTGAGGTTTCTCCGAGTTCCGTCCACCACCCCCAGATGTGCAGGAAACCAGCGGATTTCGATCCTCTCACTGTTGACCTTGTCTAGTAACCTGGTTGCCATCCGTGTCACATATCCGTTAGTAAAGTTGCGTATGGCTGTTCTAGAGCCACAGTAAATATGTGTCCACCGATTTGCCCGGATGGCTAAGGTGACGGCTACTTGTTCTGCTACTGTTGGGCCCTTGGTATAGACGGTCATGGCATCCCGTAGGCTAACTTGAGTGTCTACAACAACGGAGGTATACGTATCCTTATTTTTAACCCAGGCAACGTCAACGAACAGCGCCTGCTGCTTATGTTGATGTACGTCTTGAAGGAGTGCCTCGGCCCTTGCCTTCCGTCTCTCGAGGTCATGCGTCGGGTGCTTATGTTCCTAGGGAACGGGGTCGTCTTGATTTTTTCTCGTAGTCCCGCTTGCAATTCTGTTCATAATTTTTCTTTGTTGGTGTCCTGTGTTTGTAACTGATCTCAGGGGCCTGCCGGTGTTAAAGGAAATGGGAGTGAAAGACACATGGCAACACAGCAGGAAGATTTTAATTTCACACAAACTCAAAACTCAAACTAAAAACTCATTCAAACTAGCACACACTGAACTAAAACACAATGAGTAAATAATTGTTAACTAATATACAACCTAATCGTCAACAAACAATGAACATGATCTTAAACCCGCCTCCGGTAGCTCTTGCCGTTTCTCGCACGAAAGTCAGGCAACTCTGACCAACGATTATCTCGCCGCTTACATGGAATGTTCTCACGTTTCTTGACGCTGACTCATGGGGCTCTCTTCGTCCAAGCCGCGTCTCGTCTTTTTCGGAGTCGTTGCTCCCGGCGATCTTGACGATGTCGTCGCCTTGGTGGACGCCTGTAACTCGGTCGCTGATGCTGACGTGGCAGAGAGGCCTGACGGACTAGGCCTAACGACGTTCTCGGCCGTTGCCTCCGTCCAGCTCCATTCTCAAATGCCGACATGGCGTTCCGGGGATCATCGAACGCGCTGGTCTGTCGATGAAGGCGGATCCCCTCTGGAGTGCGCGGCCTGCCGTGTGATGCTGCAGCTGGTCCAAGTAGCCTTGCTCGAACGTCTCCGAGGTCGACGGCTGCACCTCGAACTGCCCGCGCCACGGACTCGGCCATACCTACAAGTCTCCCGTCGCCAGTGCGTTGCTGACGATGCGACCTTCCCGGCCCACAGCCACGTCGATAATACCAGCTCAGCCTCGCTTCTGCCTCGACCACACCTCGGGTCACGCGCCTCCCGCGCTTGTGCCGTTCGGAACGCTCCGTGTACATCGTCGTCTTCTTGTCTCTCCGCAGGCGGCCTCTTACATATGACAGTTGGTTTGGTTGTTAGTTTCTACGCCTATTTCTTCAAGTAGCGCCCTCCCAGGTCGTGTCCCCATTAGTCTCTCCTGGTGGTCCACCTGTTGAGCCTCAGCTATCTCTTCTAGTGTGTAATGCAGCCCTAGACGCAATAATCTATCATTGGCCGTGCTGATGGGAAGTCCTAGTGCGGCCATTATAAGTCGTCTGAATAAAGCATTTAGCTTGTTCTTATCAGCCTGTGTCCGTTGTAGCATGCCTGCCACGTACGAGATGTGGCAAAATGCGAATGCATGTACCAATCTTATGGCACTGTCTTCTTTTAGCTCATTATGCTTGTTGGTAATTCTACGCAGAAGCCTAGTGACTTCTGACTTGTTAGAGATATGTTGTATCCTCCTGCAATTAGATCCATTCGCTTCCAGGAGCAGTCCTAGCACTCGAATAGTCTCCACCTGCCTGATTGTTTCTCCATTCTTGGCGTATATGACAATGCGGGGTTCTTGCTCTGGGATATATCCGTTCGGCTTGCGCCCACGCTTACTGCTCCGTAGTACCAATAGTTCTGATTTTTTAGCAGAGCAGTTCAGTCCCATACCCTCCAGTATTGTTTCCACCACATAAATTATTTCCTGTAGTTTGGTCTCTGTTTGTCCCATATTACCTTCAGCACTCCAGATTGTTACATCATCTGCATATATTGCAAAGTGGATCCCCTCAATCTGGTCCCACGATTCCCAAGTTCCAGGGTTGTCGATTGGAGTTCGCCTAACCAGAGACAAGCATAACGGCAACCGAGAAAGGCTTTGACTATATTGTGCAATCGCTCGGATATCCAATATGGCCCTATGTTTATTGAGATCAAAGGCTTTTTCTACATCTAGGCCTAGGAGAGCTCTCGTATGCAGCGGGCTAGCAAGAATAAGGTGATGTTTGAATAAAAGCATTGCATCTTGAGTCGAAAGTTCAGGACGGAATCCGATCACGGTTATACGGAAGAACATTTATGTTCTCTCCATACTTAGTCAGTGTATTAAGTATGACATGCTCCATGGTTTTGCCCAGACATGATGTTAACGTTATGGGTCTTAAGTTATCTAGATTGAGTTGCCTGGTTTGGGAATAATGATTGTGTTAGCAATTCTTCATTCCTTCGGATAATCACCGTTTTTTCAGAGTTCTTTGAAATACTCTGCTAAATACGTTATAGAGTCATCGTCCAGATTTTTCAAAAGCCATTGGAAATGCCATCTGGACCGGCAGCGGATCTACTGTTGAGGTCGTACAGGGCAGCGCGAACTTCGCTTCTCGTGAACGTCTTTATCATAGCTCACAGTCTTCCCCTGTATATTCAGGCTTGGTCTGTACTCTCATTGCTAGTCTTAAGTGGTAAATACTTAGCTGCGAGCCGATCAAGAATGGCCTCGTCCGTTGTGTCCCTGATCTCACGATGGACGAGTCGTGCTACTGCTGTACTCTCTCTATTAGATTTCGTGTCGTTCTCATAGAAGCAAATTGTCTAAGTAAGTTCCAATTTTCCACCTTCGTTTAATTCGGACCATCTATGTATTACAAAGCTCATCCCATTGTGTTGCTGTAAATATCTGGAGTCGTTCCTCAATCTCCCTATTCAACAATGCTATACGCTTCCTGAGTCTCCTGTTCAGCCGTTGCGTTTTCCATCTTTTTAACATAGATTGTTTGGCTTCAATCAAGTGCGCCAGCCTACTGTCCATGATTTCGATATCCTCCTCAGTAGTAATAGCCTTCGTTGCCGCCTTTACATCTTCCCTGAGCTGAGTGGTCCAAGTTTGGAGTGTTTTCTTTTGTCCTGTCTCTGTCTCAGCTCTGCTTTTCCTTGCTTTCCGAAAAAGATCCCAGTCAATGTAGTTAAAGTGCTTTATCTCATTGGAGGGTGCTTCCAATACTATTTGTAATATGTAATGATCACTACCCAGATCAATATTGGAATTATTCCAGCCAGCGTTCGCTAAATTTGATACAAAAGTAAGGTCTGGGGTGGAGTCCCTGCACGCAGATGTACCACACCTAGTGGGATAAGCTGGGTCAGTGATGAGGGAGAGATTAAGATCTGTAGCTAGATGCCAGAGTCCATCCCCTTTCTTAGTATTCCAGCGATATCCCCAGGTTTGATGTGGGGCGTTGAAATCCCCTCCAAAAATGAGTGGAGCGTGCTTAGTAACAGCCATAGTCTTATTAAGAAGTGCCCTGAAACTTTGTTTCGTGTCGCTAGGGCTGCTGTAAACATTGATACAAAAGAGGCTTTGCGGTTTGCCTCTATTCCTTTTCAAAATTATTTCCACAAGTAAGTATTCTAATTTGTTTAGTCCAAGGCGCAAATCATGTTCTATGAATGGTATTTGCTTATGTACGAGCGTGGCTAGCCCCCTACCCGGCTCTTTGCCCTGCATGTCACTTTGTATCCGGATAGGCTGATCTCATCCGCCAAGGTTTCCTGCAGCATAATTATTTTTGGTTTCTCGGAGATGTTTTTATCAACTGCATGAGAGGTGCTTTTTTGTGATGAAATCCTCGGCAATTCCATTGCCACACGGTAAAGCTCCCCCTGCTAGTGCTGGTGCCATCTTTTTGCTGGTGCTTAGAATGCTGGTGACCATATTTTTTTGCGACAGTGGGCCATCCCCCTGTCAGCGAAGGGGGCGATGCAAAAATCTGAGGGGGGGGGGGGGGTACAGGACATCCGGACATCCCCCCTGGTTCCGCGCCTGATGCTACCTGTACAAGCAGGCATGCGATCGTTCGCTGCACCTGACCGGCTTGACTGGGCGGTCTGGTTGCTTAATGTCTCCAAGAACTATTCACACTCTTCTGCGGTACACAACTTCTGCACACAACTTCGGTTCAAAAAATAATGCAAGCCATTCGAAACAACATTTGGAAACCACGGAGGGGGTGATCGGTCACCCGCGCCGTGGCTGTGGCATGGAGCTAGACTTGTTTCGAGGCAGCGTAGCCGTGTACGCAGAAGCGGTTTCAAGGGCACTCGTCATAGTTCAGCTTGAATATTCGGCGGTTGCTTGTACGCGTGATGCAAGCATGCCGCAAAGTACATACAATAAAAATTGGAGCCCCGCAGGGCCGTCTGCGCAAGCAGGCGTTTGGTGTGTTGCGACACCACGCACCCGAGCACACGAGTGCTGGACCCTCCCGCGTCTAACCGTGCGCGGCTTAGCCGTGTCCGGGGAAAACAGAATCCTGGGGGTTGAGCCAATGCTGAGTGCGTTGGACCTTTATGGCCCTCGGCGGAGGGAACCACCCCTTTGGCCTCGGCTTCACGTAGACGCAACCCCCGTACTGACCCACCGAGGGAAATCGGTAGTTGCCTCTTCCTGTCCCCTCTCCAATCGCGTCTTTCCATCTTTCTTTCAATCTTTCCTGTATTCTCCTCTCTTCTATTTACTTCCGACTTTCCAGGCAGCGAGGGTTAACCTTGTGTTGTGCAACCAACCTTGGCTGTACATATTTGGTTATAGCGGCAACGTACAGTTGGCGTCTGCATGACTTGCTTCCTATATGTCCCTGCGGCGTCCCCTTGTTGGGCTCCATGGTGGACGGCTGGCGTTTGTGCCGGAAATTTAGATATACCTATGGATCGTGCTTTCTCCAAACTCCCTGATCGCCCCAGAAACAGGGGCGCACCGAAGATGTTTTTCAAGTTTTTTGGCCACCAAATAGAGAATTTCCCGCGCTACCATGTAGTACACAGTGAAAGACCAGAGAAGACTGTGAGGATTATCTCAACCGTTCCTCGTTTCCAATGTATGACAGAAGCTATAGGCCCAGGCTACAAAGCAACTAAGTTGGCCAGCGGTGACCTCCTCTTGGAGCTCCGCGACAAAAAACAGTATGAAAAGCTGCCTAAACTAGTCTCTTTCGGGCAAATCCCAGTTACGGTCACCCTCACCGTACCATGAACACCATTCGTGGTGTAATCTCAGACCGATGACATGATGGAGCTCACTGAGGAAGAACTTTTTGGAAGGACTCAAAGAACAGAACGTGGTTAACGTAAAGCGAATTAAGATGAGGCGCGATGGAAAGGAATCCAAACGAAACATGTTATTCTTACCTTTGGTTCTAGTGTGCTACCCGAGACCATTGAGGCCGGGTATGTCAAGATCCGTGTCAGGCCATACGTGCCTAACCCGCTCCGATGTTTTAAGTGCCAGCGATTCGGGCACAGTTCACAGAACTGCCGAGGCCGTCAGACTTGTGCAAAATGCAGTGCCAATGAACACCTTTCTGAAACATGAAAAAAAAAACTCTCCACTGCGTGAACTGTGATGGGGAGCACGCCGCATATTCACGGTCCTGCCCATCCTGGAAGAAGGAAAAAGAAATTGTCACAATCAAAGTCAAAGAAAATATTTCGTTCAAAGAGGCACGCAGGCGAGTGTGATACCTGCCAAAGAACACCTTTGCCGAAGTGGCGCGTCGCAACGGCTTCCGGCGGCTGTCCGGCCCACACACAGTGAGCCGGCAGTGACGCCATCCGCCCCCTCGGCGGCTGCAGCTAGCGCTGCTCCGCCAATTTACAAGAAGGGGCCATCGACCTCCGGGCTGGTGGCCTCCAGGGCCTCGTCCCTCGAGGCGAGGCATTCTCGTCAAACCAACCGCTCGCAAGAGCCGCGTGTCCAGCGCCTCACAAGAGGCGATGGACACAACAACCGGCCAGACGGCGCCACCAGCGCCTCAGGAGCGGCGATAATCTCGCGATCGCTCCAAAAAAGAAAAATCCCGCATCACAGGGCCCGACAAGGGCTCTGTAGCTTAAGTTAGTCTCCTTTACACACAGCACAAAAAAACACTTTCAACATGAATACACAAATAATACAGTGGAACGTCAGAGGACTCCTACAAAACCTCGATGACGTCAAAGAAATCCTACACAAGTTTAATCCGAAGGTGCTGTGTGTTCAGGAGACACACCTTAAATCTACACAATGCAACTTTCTCCGGCAATACGCAATCTTTCGCAAAGACCGCGATGACACCCTCCGTGTCATCCGGCGGTGTTGCTATAGTAGTTGACAGAGGTGTTTGCCTGTCGAGAACTGAAACTTCGTACGCCCCTAGAGGCAGTTGCTGTCCGAGGGGTATTGTTTGACAGGCTAGTCACTGTTAGCTCTATAGACATCCCTCCTAATTGTCAACTTAATAAAACTGAATTTCAGAACTACATAGATGAACTTCCGGCACCATACATAGTTGTCGGAGATTTAAACGCACATAACACATTGTGGGGAGACTCTCGTTGCGATGCGAGAGGACGCCTAATTGAAAACTTTCTCTTTTCTTCAGGAGCATGTTTACTTAATAAGAAAGAGCCAACTTACTACAGCATGGCGCACAACACATACTTCTCTATAGATTTAAGTATCGTGTCGAGTACACTGATTCCGTACCTGGAGTGGTCCGTTCTGAAGAACCTTTTTGGGAGCGACCACTTCCCAATCATGTTAAAACTGACAAAACAAGATCTATGTTCCCCACACATTCCCCGATGGAAGGTTGACTCGGCTAAGTGGGAACGTTTCCAAGAACAAACGTATTTAAGCAGGGATGATATTGCCTCTTTAAATATAGACGATGCTGTAGCATATATAACGGGCTTTATAATTGAGACTGCCACAACATGCATCCGTCAAACTAACAGACTGGCTAATAAACGTCGTATCCCGTGGTGGAACGAAGAATGCAAGGAAGCACGGAAAAATCAAAACAAAGCTTGGGGACGACTTCGCGACTCTCCAACCGCCGAAAACTTTATTTGTTTGAAACTAATCAAGTCCCAGGGTAGAAGAACACGTCGTCGTGCTAAAAGGGAGAGTTGGGAGAAGTACATCTCCAGTATAAATTCTTACACGGATGAGACGAAAGTGTGGAATCGAGTAAATAAATTAAAAGGCCGGGAGGTACACCCACTCTCCTTAGTAAGTACTCAAGGAGAGAGCCTGGAAGATCAGGCTGGTTGTCTGGGCGAACTCTTTGAATATATCTCCAGTGCGTCCCACTACACACAAGCATTTCTGAGAGTCAAAGAACGCGAAGAGCGACAGCCCCTAAAACGTAAAGGTTCATCGAGTGAGGCCTACAACTATCCATTTACTTTAGCTGAACTGAAAGCATCCCTCGCTTGCTGCAATAACTCGGCGCCAGGCGGTGATCGTGTCATATATGAAATGATTAAGCACCTGAATCCTGCAGCGCTGAAAACACTCCTGTATCTTTTCAATGTCATGTGGGCGCATGGATATATCCCCGTCCTCGTGGAAGGAAGCTATAGTCATTCCCATGCTTAAACAAGGCAAAGACCCGTCCCTAGCCAGCAGCTACAGGCCAATAGCGCTAACAAGCTGTCTGTGCAAACTATTTGAAAAAATGATCAACAGGCGCTTAATCTGTTTCCTTGAAAATAAATTACTAGACCCCTTCCAACGTGGTTTCAGGGAAGGTATGTCCACAACAGACCACCTTGTTCGCATTGAGTCTTATAATATTGCCATCTGCGAACGACAAGTGCAGCTGGAAATAAACAGATTGTCCAAATGAGCAGATGAGAACGGTTTTAAAGTAAACGCCCAGAAGAGCACTTGCGTACTCTTTACAAACAAGAGAGGCATAACGCCTGTCCCCAGTATAGAAATCAAAGGAGATGCGCTCTCTGTGAGCAGCGAGCATAAGTTTCTAGGCATTATTTTAGATTCGAAGCTTACATTTATTCCTCATATTAAGTATCTGAGGGCAAAATGCCTGAAGACAATGAACCTTTTAAAGATTCTGTCCGTACGACTGGGGTAGTGATCGAAAGTGTTTGCTTAACTTGTATAAGAGTCTTGTCCTCTCACGCCTTGATTACGGGTCTATAATTTTTAATTCTGCAACGCGAAGTGCATTAAAAATTCTAGACCCCGTTCACCACTTGGGTATCCGTCTCGCTACTGGTGCTTTCAGGACAAGTCCAATCCAGAGCCTCTACGTAGAGTCGAATCAGTGGTCACTTCATCTGCAGCGGTCATACAGCAGTTTTACATATTTTCTGAAAGTACAAGCAAACATTGAACATCCCTCTTATTCAACTATAAATGACGTGACCGCTGCCACACTCTTCCATAATCGACCTGCAGCGAGAAAGCCGTTCTCTTTGCGTGTGAGGAACCTCAGTGAGGAAATGGGTGTTCCGTTGCTTGAACAATGTCCTATGGCCCCAGCGAAACTGTTGCCGCCGTGGCATTGGCAGCCCATAGAGTGTGACACATCGTTCGTAGAGGTCACTAAACACGCGCCAGAGGCACACATTAGAATGAATTTCTTAGAACTCCAATCTAAATACTCGTGTACGGAGTTTTACACAGACGCTTCCAAGTCACATGACGGGGTATCTTATGCAGCCATCGGACCATCGTTTTCGGAATCCGGTGTACTGCACCCGGAGACAAGTATGTTTACGGCTGAGGCCTATGCAATATTATCGGCTGTAAAGTATATAATGAAATCAAAACTTAAAAAGACTATCATATTTACAGACTCGCAAAGTGTTGTGAAAGCATTGCAATCACTCTGTAAACACAAAAATCCTGTACTTAATGAGCTCTACTCTGTTCTGTTTAAAGCATATATATCTAACCAGCATGTGATTATATGCTGGGTGCCGGGCCATAGAGGCATCGAGGGTAATGTTCGAGTAGACCAAATGGCCACATCAGTTACATATCAGGCATTACATCCCCCTACAGCTGTTGTTCCTGCAACGGATTTGAAGCCTTCCCTGCGAAAGAAACTGCGAAGCCACTGGCAACGCTTGTGGGATGCGGAAAGAAATAATAAGCTCCACTTGGTAAAACCGCAGTTAGGTTTCTGGCCCCCCGTAACAAAAACACGACGAACTGACGTCCTGTTCTGTCGTCAAAGAGTAGGACATGCATATGGTACCCACAATTTTTTTGCTTACTGGTGATGAAACACCAACCTGTGGTAGATGTGGCGAGAGGCTGACCGCCCTCCGTGTCCTCGTGGAGTGTCGGGAAGCTGAAAGAGAGAGAAAGAAATATTTTCCTCAAGCGTACCGGTATCATGTGCCTCTCCATCCCATCATGTTTCTTGGTGAAGAACCACTTTTTAACGCCAAAGCAGTCGTCGATTTCTTGAACGATGTGGTCCTGCATGTTATTAGCCCATTAAGGTCGTAGCGCATCCTTTCTCCAGAGGATGCCGCTGTGATAGTAGTTTTTTATAGCACATGCCTCTGTTTAGGCAGTAGTGCTTCTTGCCAATTACTGCATCTTAAATATTTTAAATATCGTGTCATTCCCTCTCAATTTCATAGTACACCTCATGCCATTGCCATGATTTTAGTACATGTATATTTTACGCACTTTACAGCGATTATTTTTAGGCCCTTTTACAGCCACGCTTCATCGCTCCACTGCAGACTCACAAACACTGGCATGGCGCTCTTTGGCCATAACTAGCTCTTGCGCCATAAAACACCACACATCATCATCAAAAGATTTGAGGACGCTAAAGCTTCGCCTTTAAGAGTTGAACGCGATAGCATTATCGGGACCCGTTCGCATCGCATCGTTCCCATACGGCAAGTAGGCTTCATTCACTCCAGCCGTGAACGTGGGAAAGCCAGCGTATAATAACAAGTGTACACCGATCCCCTTAAAGTCGGCTTCACTTTTAAACTTAAATGTATTGCTGGAAAGACGTTTTTCAAGGAGCAATATATACGTGGTCTTATATTAAAAGGTGAAGGCCCTAGCACCTTTTTTTATTATTTTATGAATTGTTTGCTATTATTACGAATTGTTGCCTCGACGCGCGCAGGTCTAGTAGAAATGCTGGAAAAGGGGTTTGTGTTTGAGTAAATTTCCTCGTACATTCAAATTTCAATCCGACGCCGAATGGTAAAGTACGTCGTACTTTACCATTTTCCTGATGGATTTCACTGTGAGAAATTCAATTTTTGTTCACCAAAACCTTGCAGCACGTGGAGGGCCTGCGCGGTAGCGGTTGGGGATGATTTTTTCTCCGCCACCCGCACCCCGCAGGGGCGTCTGCGTCAGCAGGCGTTTGGTGAGTTGCGACACCACCTACCCGAGCACATGGGAGCACATGGACCATCCCGCGTGTAGCCGTGCGCGGCTTAGCTGTGTCTGGGGAAAGGGGGATCCTAGAGGTTGAGCCGACGCCGGGTGTTCGGACCTTTAAGGCCCCCCGGCGGAGGCGACACACCTCTTCGGCCTCTGCTTCCCATAGACGGCACCCATGGGCTGACCCACCCAGGTGAAATCGGCAGTTGCCTCTTCCTGTCCTCCTCTTAAATCTTCGTCTTTCTCTCTCACTTTCAATCTATCCTGTTTTCTGTTCACTTCCTTTACTTCCAATTTCCCAAGCACCTAGGGTTAACCTTGTGTGGGTAGCCAACCTTGGACATTTCATATGGCGTCTGCAGTGTCCTCTTGTTGGGCTCCATGGTGGGTGGCTGGCGTTGCTGCCGAAAAATTCATATATAGCTTATTCCCTCCCCTCCCTGATCGCCGTCTGAAACCGATGAAGCCTTCCAGTGTTTTGGTCACCAAAGAGAATCAGTACGAACAATGTCACCTTTCCTTGTGTCAAAGACTTTGATATTTTTGGACCAGACTATAAAGCATCCAGGATGGCAAGCGGGGATCTCCTCTTGGAACTCCGTGATGTGAAACAGCACGAGAAACTGCCTAATCTAGTGTCATTTGGAGACCGCCACTGCAAATACCGCCAAACTTGTGCGAAATGCTGTGCTCATGAACACTCCTTATTGCCCACCACATGCTCCTAGGTGGAAACTAGCCTCCGCCCAATGGAATCATTTTAAGGAATCGACTTACTTGTCACAACATTTTATCATCGACGCAGCAAACAAGTTCATTCCACAATCAAGCGGTAGCTCATCCAAAAGACGAGTGCAAGGAGGCGCGGAAAAAAACAAATTAAAGCGTGGGGCATACTCCGTCGATCCCCAACCGCGGAAAATTTGATCAAATTTAAGCAAACTAAATCACAAGGAAGGCGAATGCGACGACAAGCTAAGAGGGCAAGCTGGGAGAGGTTTCCTATCCGGTATTAATTCATTCACACAGGAGGCAAAAGTATGGAATGGGCAGAGGAGGCTTAAGGGACAACAAATTCATCCCTTGCCCCTGGTGGATAAAGAAGGAACAAGTTGGAACACCAGGCCGACGCTCTTGGTGAACACTTCGAGCGCGTGTCTAGCTCCACCCACTATTCGGAGAGCTTCCTAAAATATAAAACTATAGAAGAACGTAAGGCTCTGAACAGGAAATGTAGCCCAAACGAACCTTATAACCGTCCTTTTGGCATTGCCGAACTTAAAGCCGCCTTGTCAGCTTGTCAGAGCTCTGCACCGGGTCAACACCGGGGCACTTTTCAATACCATCTGGGCGGCTGGGTATCTTCCATCTAAATGGAAAGAAGCTATTGTCATCCCAGTTTTGAAGCATGGTAATGATACTTCATTGCTGACCAGTTACCGCCCTATAGCGCTTACAAGCTGCCTTTGTAAGCTTTTTGAAAAAATGATCAATCGATCAATCGCCGCCTTGTACATTTCCTAGAGTCGAACAGAATGCTTGACCCATTTCAATGCGGCTCTAGAGAAGACCGATCTACAACTGACCACCTCGTGCACATCGAAGCAAACATCCGTGATGCATTTGTACACAAGCAATACTTGTCTATATTTTTGATATGACAAAGGCGTACGATACGACATGCTCAGTTGCACGCTGTTCATTGTTAAGATTTTCTTGGCGCTCTTTCGCCATCCCTAGCCCTTGCGCCAAAAAACTCCATACATCATCAACATCATCCGCCACCCGCATCGCGCGCGCCGCTTGCCGACGCCGGGCCCTTAACGCTGTCGCGTTAAAAAAGAAGACCGTGGACAGCTTGCACTAGCGGCGCAAGCAAGGCTGCAGCAAACAGTGGAGTTGGTGATCGACCTAGCTTTTCTTCCAGTTTTGCCAGGAAATGCTAAGTGCTGCTATACACGGTATTCCCAATTCTTCTTCGGTCGTCCCATGTCAAGGCTACATGTACTCGCCACAGAATCAACGAGATGTGTGCCGCCGCACTTTATTTACGCAAGTGATAGCGAATTATTTTAGGCGTTTTTAGAGCCCCGTTGCATTTACCATTAGGAACTAACTGTCCACTCCTTTCGTAATACATTGAGGGCCCATCACCAAATGCCACATCTCGCCCTTGCGCCAATAAAGAACCACATATTATTATTCGGCTTCTAAAGCTTCATATTTGTTTTCGAGCACCAGCCTGCATTCGTCTGTTTTTACCCTACCCTACCCAACACTTCTATATCCTGCATTGTGCTGATTTCGGCAGAATGTATTTCATTTCTTGTTTCTTCATTAGCTCTTTTGCAGGTTCTTTTCCGGTAGAAGGTATTTATTATTCAGAGTCTATTCGTTTCCTCGAATTCTACCAACATCTCTCATCTACTGCTCCTCGGAAGAATGCCGTAATTGAATGCCTGTTGCCCAGCCTGATTTCCCCCCACTATTGCATTGATGCCGTCCATGAATACAGTATACAGTGTTTATAACTTTCTCATTGCTAATTCAACATATTCATAAAACTGTTCCATTCATTGGAGCATAGGCATGTACTACATCTAATCTATATGGCCTATTTAGCTTTATTACGACAACTCCTACCTTTTCATTAATGATTTAGAATTCATCTATGCTTCCCGTCATCTCCTTATGAATTAGAAGTCCTACCGCGTATTGTGTATCTAACCGTGTATCTAACCTCACTAAGGTCAATAATATCCCCAGACAATGGATCTGATAATTCTTCCAGAATTATCAGGCAGCAGGATTAGCTGCTGTGCTAACCTAACTCGACAGGGTTCGTCTGTTAAACGTTGTCGCGTTCAGGTTCCAGAGGTTATTAGAACCTTCTACCGCGTCGCACGCCTGACCACCACATTGGTCAGGTGCTCCGTAGCCACTGGGTACTCCAGGTTAATTGCAAGAGGTAATTGCCCAATTCTGGGGTATTACGTGCCAGAACCACGATCTGATTATCAGGCAGGTCGCACTCCGGATTAAGTTGGACCGCCTGAGCTTATTTAGCGTGCACCTAAATTTACGTACAGGAGCGTGTTTGCATTTCGGCTTCATCAAAATACGGCCGCGCGTTACGGGTTGTAGGCTTCGGCCATATGTATGCTGGTAGTTGGAAACAACCTTATATATGCGTGTAAGAGCCGCACTAACTTTTCGTAATCGTAAATAGGTGTTGTCACTAAACGGGGCTGGTTTGTTGATTTCTTGATTCGTTATTTTTTTTTGTCCAAAAAGAGCGATCGCTGTTGCTTTCATAATGCATATATTTGTTCACGCAAGCACGCCAAGCTGCTGGTGGCTGTCTATAGTCCTCAATACAGTCCCTGTCACAGCTGCTCACATTCGACTCGGTAGCACACTCTTGGAGTGAGATATGACTGTGACGTCAGCTTTTCCCAGCGATGTCCGAAAATGACACGTGCTCAGTCTAAGATCATGCAAGCAAGCTGCGACGCCGGTATGGGCACTGGCGGTACAAGTGGTCAGAAAAAAATCGATCGCAGTTAGAGCATTTATTGTGTCAAATCTATGTTCTCTTCGCTGCCGCAGACGTCGCACTTTTGGTCATTCCCATCAAAGCCACGTCGCCTCACGTCGGTGAATCCCGAAGTTGGCGAAGGGTTCAGTTCGTATAGCCTAGTGCGCCTTATATTTTGGGTGTTCCACTCTGTTAAAGAGAGCTTGCGTGCCAGGTGACGAAGATGCCTTCCAGCGTCTGTCCTGGAAAGAGGAATGGGAACGCTGTGTTGTTCTTGATGTGACTCTCGGGCAGCTTTGTCTGCGAGATCGTTTCCACTGATCCCGCCATGGCCAGGTAGCCACTGGAAAATAATTCCGTGGCGTTTCTGCTTGACGTCGTGGTGAAGTTTGACAATTTCGTATGTTATTTGTTCGTGAGCTCCACGTCGGAGAACTGCCTACACACTTTGTAAAGCCGGTCTCGAGTTTGAAAGCCCGGCCCATGTCTATAAATTCAAGGGCAATGCGCAGAGCTGTGAGCTCTTGAATCGCATTGTTACTCCTCTCGTCGGTATAAACACAGCACCGCCAGAACTGGTCGATGTAGTCGATCCGTCCGTATAGTCGTGCACGTGATTGCTTGTATCTGTCGTACAACCGGAGTAAGCTCAATTGTTTCAGTGCAGACGTGATAAATCTGACTTATTCTGAAGTCCTGGAATTCTAAGTTGGACTTCAGGACGGCACAAACGCCATGGAGGAGACACAAGCCTGGCCGGACGACCGCGTTTCGCTGACGCGGTAGTGCGTCGTAGGCACAAATATCGGAAGTACTGGCGTCTGTGTTAACATCCAGAATGAAATTTAAATGCGCGGCACGGTGACATTGCCAAGGCGGAGCGTTGAGGCTTCGCAGTACAAGGCATTGAAGGAGGAGGGGGATCACAGCGGAGGCTGTGTCTGATTGCCAATAGCTCCGCTTCTGCTGAACGCATTGAAGTACTTTTTGCGGCAAAGTATTTCTGAAATGGCCTATTTTCACTCCAAATGTCCCTTCTCCACTTCGATAAAAGTGGTTCACGGCCCCTTTAATTACCAATAGAACACTGACTTGAACTTTTTTTCTCAAAGTTTGTGTCACGTTTTACCTTGTCGATTTCATTTTCAGGCTGTTTCTAAATAAGAGCTACACTATTAATTGTATCCCAGCAGGAGAAAGAACAGCAGATGTTCATATTTCAAGAAAATGAGGGGCACTCTTTGGTGGCATGTATCGAAAATTTGAACTTTTTAGGTTGCTGATTAGTCTCTGTCTCCCAATTATTATGCGTTATATACGGCATTTAGTTCTTTCCCCCCCGGTATCCTCGGTGAACTATGTAAATATTCTGTGTAGGTTCATTACAGTCGTTGTAGAAAGGTATTCATTGGAGCATTCCAGGGAGTCATACTGCCGCCAATCGAAATCTTTCCCTGACTCCTAAAGCAATAGCACGAGATAATTTTAAGCGCAATGCGTTGCGGTACATTCACTTTCCTGCCTTTAATGCAAGTGTTTCAGACAACTACTAAACCCTCGTTTCGTATTTTGTTTATATTTGGGAATAATTAGGGGCATGATATGGGTAAGCTGTAGGCAATGTACCAAATGCGCATTTTATAGTAGAATACGTATGCAACTGGTCCATTGTCCGTACAGATTTTTCACAAAGCTTCGCTGTAGCAGTATATAGCAAACGGGCCAGGATGCTTATATTTAAGCATAATTTCATACTTAGGTTACGCTGCATGACAACCCAAGCGAATGAAAAAAAAAATATGCAAAGCAGGAGACAAAACTGTTTGGTGGCTCCGAAGGGCGAGCGATTATTCCATGGGGATAAGTACGCACCCTTTGTATGCCGCTCTCTTTTGTCTTTTAATAAAGCCAATATTAATAGGTTTGCAAAGGCACTTCATACTCTGTGTGTCCACAAACTTTCCATGACACTGCACTGATATGAATATGAACCCAACACCCGGAGGGACCCACGGAGCTGTACAAAACATGCAATTTCAACCTGTGCAGGAGTGTGTGGAGTTGGGTTCCCGGCGCCCCCAGACGTCCTCGTATCGCCAGCTGAAGCAGGTGAGTGCAGCCGTGTTCTACACGTTTCACGGGCGTCTTGGGCGGTGCGTGTACTGTCAAAGAGCGTCACGCTAGTTTGAATTACCACACAGTGAATCATGAACATGGCCAGTAGTTGATGTGAAGGCTTATTTGTTGCCATTCATAGTGCATGTATACCTTTGCGCCAGCGACATACAACTCCTTCGGAGTGAAAGAATAACAGCGCGCGAAAGACAAGGACGGCAGCACGCATGTGTGTGTGCCCTTCTCGTCCTTGTCTTTTCGTGCTGTTATTCTTACACTTCGAAGGAGTTGTATGTCGCTGGCGCAAAGGTATTCGTGCACTACGAATTTTAACTAGCGCGACAAGCATGCGCAAAGTCGCGGGCAACCCCGATAGGCGTGAAAAAAGAAAGGAAACAAAAGAAGTACGGGCACCTGCCCACGCAGGTACCCGTGGAGACGCGAGAAGAGACTTTGCGGAAAAAACCGCAAAGTCTCGTCGTGTCCCCCACTACGCCCGAGTGGCGGCCCTCGTCTTTCGAACCCCATGGGCGCTGCGGCGTGCAAATCCTTGCCGGCTCCCAGGATTCGATCGTGGGCTTCGAACCCCATGGGCGCTGCGGCTCTTCGCGTTGCCGGCTCCCAGGATTCGAACGTGGGCCCTTTCGAGTGCGAGCTCGACACTCTACCCACTCGGCTAACGTAGCGGCACGGTTATCGCCTTACGAAAGGCGACCAGCAGCGTGAGCCTGCTTATCGCCCGGGTGAGGGGGAAAAGTGCGTGCTACGTCGACGCATGCGCACGACTGGTGTTCGTTTATCGTAGATGGCTGTTCGCCGACGCTCGCAGGCAGAGAAGGTTTGCGCAAACATAAATCTAAGCACGATAAATATCCCACGGAAAGAAATTTCGCATGGGCTGCAATATGGCGTAATCATCGCCATGCATGGCATCCATGATCGAACGCAAAAAGTGAAAATGCGTCCGAGTAGTGCGATCACTTGTTCCCTAGCTTGGCTCCAAAGCCTGCTTACGAGGATGCCGTGGACACTGGTGCCTGGTGAAAGAACCAGCGTCCTCGCATTATGTCACTAGCTAGACTTCACGGTGCTGGAATCGGCGGCACATAAGCGACACAGTAAGGAAGGGACGTGAAGGCACCGCTAGACGACTGAGGTAACCTGGCTCCGTAGTGCACAACATGGATGCGCGTTTGACTAGTTTTGGTTTGTCCGTACAAACCTCGCCTACCCCCATTTCATCGACTACAATAGCGTGTTAGGCTGAACAAGGGAATTACGTTGTAAGAGGTTCGTTGCATTCGCATGCTTGCAGGACTGCTTGTCTGTGTTCTAGCTGCGGCCTCTTCGACGCAAGGACCTGTAGGTCGAATGGGATGCCAATGGTAGCGTTGGCTTCGTGTCGTTCTGCTTGCTAGAATTGGTGGCATTGCGTTCACAATGGTGTTCAATTGCCGGAGCATCTTGGTCCGTGAATTGATTAGCTCCACTCTTTGAGTAAGGCTGCAGATTCCGGCAATGGACGTCAGGTGCACACCCACATGTGACTGAGGCGGTACAAGCTTCCCGGGCATTACATCTGAACTGCACCGCGCATGAAATTTTGAGTTTCATGGCACACCACTTACAGTTCCAGGAGAGATATGCAGTATGACAGCAAAGTTGCTGTACAAAAGGGCATTATGGGGCAAACAGGGATGGAGATAACGCGGTGGAAACAGACGGTGAAGGGAGCGATGTGTGTAATGTGTAATTGTGAGGCATCGTTGTATAACTGCCACTATAGACCGACCTTTCAACTACGCTTGCAGGGCAAAGCTTCACACGGACCAAAGAGCAGACTAGGACACAGGCAGCGCAGTACTCCATTGGCCAGCGTCGGCTTATCGACATCATGCTATACCTAGGCCTGGGGTTTCTCGTCAGAATGTGAGTACATGAATGAGAAGAAGGACGGGTTAATACGGAGAGGTCGGACTTGAGGCTAGTGTGCTACGGAAGGAGGAGGATGATGATGTTGAAGAGTGGGTGATGCTCTAATACATTAGACGGTAGCCCGATATAGCCGCTCAGTCTAACTTCGTGTTGCAGAAAACGTAAACGTAACTTTAGTTGCACGCATTGTTCGGCTCATGTGGGCCGAGAATAGCGTCCTCCGACAGTGGTTGCCTGCCAAGCTGGCTAGGGAACCTTTGAACGTTCGCAACCGTAGATGTTGATTTGAGGTACCAATTGAAATCGCCGCCTATGAAATGTAGCCGTGGTGGCGTCAAGCCAATGGTAGAAACGTGGGATTTCTTCGTAATTCCAGGTATTGAAGTTGAGTCGATATTGTTGTCAAGGGACGTGAGTTCACCAGTGATTCGACGAAGTTCAGAAGCGTGCTTTGCAAAGCTTTTCGTAGGGCTGTCTTGACTGTGCGTATGAGTCTTTCCCAGAAACCACCCCACCATGGCGAACGTTTCGCTGTAAACTTCCATTTATATTCTATGCTTTCTGAAGTACTGCAGCACACGTTCGTGTCGAACTGACTGCCAGAGTCTTTTGATGCTCTTTTGTACGTGAGACCGTTGTCGGGTGAATTCTCGCTCTGCCGGAAGAAGAATAAGATGCTTCTCGTTGTTCGTGAATTCTGAAGTGTTCCGCCCACTCTGATCAAGTTGCCTTCACCTTTGTAAGGAGCAAATTTCATTAAGGTAGTATTAGACGCGTATCCTTCGCCAAACGCAATTTTTTGTATCTTAGAGATCCAAAATTTCTCTGCTCTTTCTGTTTCAATAGTTAACACTGGTCCGGTTATCCTTGCGTTTTGAACGAAGCGGAATATCCAAGTAGTGATGTTCATGCTCTTGGCAAGATTGTTAATACGGGAGAGGTATTTTCGGTTGTCACTTGCAATATCCTTGTTTCTTCTCCAGCTTTCTCAGTTCCATTGGCCAAAACAAGTGTTGCCTAATCAGCCACTCCAAATTTCACCAAAGTGTGCTGTCTGATGGACAATATCGACGTTGACCTGGTGAACTCAGGGCTTGTATTTCTTTACTCTGTTCGATACGAAAGGCTTCCATTTATCAATGTCTGAGTTTATCTATCTGCACAGCCCTGCTGCCGTCAGAGCTGCTAACAGTTCTAATTGCGGAAGCATCAACTGTTTCAGTGGTGCCCCTATTGTCGTAACTATTGAATTCTTTGTCTCTGTTCGTGAATATGCCATTGTACTGGTATCTGAAAAAGCATGCAAGGCTGGCTTGCATGAAATTTACGCTGTAGCGATTCTGGAAGACGTAGGTCATTTCACCACCTTTCCGAAGAGTCACATATTTCAATTGGAAGACGGTCGTCCCTATGCAGCTTTTTCTTCTACAACTTAAGATTAATTTGGCTTTCACTATGAACGGAGAAAGAAAGCCGTATGGGTCATAAATCTGAGCTGCTGTCTTTAATGCATTCTTTTTTGTCTTTGCCAGGGATGCCACGAGTTGTATAATTTCGGAAGTATTAAACCCGTACATGTGAGAATTCCAAATATCGTCGTTAATGTCTGCTTCTTTTTCTTCGCTGAGATGCTGCATGCTTGTAGAATTCGTTGTCCATTTACGCAGATGCATTCCCGCTTCATTGATGACTTTAGCTGCATTATTGCAGACCAAGAAAGTCGTCGGCTGGTCATACCTTGATCTTCTCCTTTTGTATTCTCAAAATGAAGGAACGGGCTTGATGTGGCTGCGAATGGTACACCGTTCATCCTCCATATTACTTATCTTGGCAATTCTTTTCCTCGTGTGAGAGGGCATTCATACCAAAATTACCGAAATGAATTGCGGTCTACTTCAGCAACATGAATTTCCAAAAAGGCCTTCCCAATGTCAGTTGTAACTGCAATGCTATTGGTTATGAACTTTAAAAAGAAGCTCGATGACCGATGGATTCAAATCAGGTCGTGCACGCAAAAAATCGTTTAAAGACAGTTGCTGCAAGAGGCGTGTCTTTGTCGTTTCTCTCTTGTGGTTGAGAACTGCCCTGTGTGGTAAACAGGTCCGAGACCTTTGTTACTGGGTACTTGTTCCGCAAAGCCATTTTCTTCATCAGGTCTAGTTTAACAGCGTTATCCTTCCAGGGGAAGCGAACTCCCGTCAATTTTCTTCCAAATTCCAAAACGCTTCGAGATGTTTTGAAATGTCTTCATCAAGGTTGCTGGTTCGCACAACGACGTTTATCACGTTGGTGGTATTAGTTTCTGCGACACTTTCGAAACTTTCTACAGGACCCTGCAAAGTCCAACCAAACAGTGTTTCTATGACAGTCAGTCCGTTACTTAATGTTCTGGTTGTTCCAATAGTAGTCATATCCAATAAGAACATCTATAATGTCATTCATGCAGGCATCATGTGCAAGTTGAAGACTGGTGTCTTTTTCATGAAGCGTTGAGTCAGGGAGGTAGAACGATGTGCCGTTACAGATATTGGGAACTTCTAGGTAGATCTCAAAAAGAGCACCAGTTTTGAACACTTCCATGGAATTTGTTGATCTCCAGTTTCGGAAGCTTTTTAGTAGTTCGAAAGTCGCGGTTCTGGTTACGATTTTCGCGTTCACTGCTTGGCCCAAGCGCTTGAGTATCGCCCATCGACCTGTACACGCTTTCGAGTTCTAATTCAAGTTGCTCGTCCTCTACCAATTGTTCAATAGCGCTAATTCTCGTAAAGCTGCCTCTTTCATTATTAGAACATTTAAGTTGTCTTGCAGCTCTCAAACAGTCGTTGATGACTTTCGTCACGCCGGCCCTTCGTGCACTCCGCGTTTTCTTATGGTGATCCAGTCTTGCATAGGTTCTCGGTAGAATAGGTCGGGTCTGAACGTTAGTTGACGTAGCTGCGTCAATCTTCGTGAGCGCAGCTTCTTTGGACGTCCCTTTCGGTCAGGTCTTCGTCGCTGAACCCGGTATCTGAAGCCTCAACGGTGGTCTTGGGGATGTTGGTGGCATGCAATTGCTTTAGAAAAAGCACAGTCAAGGTTGCAGCCAAGGCAATGCTTGTGCCTCAAGGCTCTCCAGCTTGCGCATACAAGCTGACCCCATGTTACATAGCAGAGGCATGCTGTACCCACAAAAAATGCCTGAACTTGGAGCAAACTTCGTTCAGAGCGACCCCGTCTCAGTCCAGATATAACACGATGAACGTGTATGAAGTTTGTCAGCGCAGTAACATATTTTGTCCAAGAAAGATTGCGGTCTATTATCACAATAATAAATCTGTGGTCGGTGACTAAAGAGAGTGCCCTTCCATCGACAACGGTGGGATACTGCGACAGCGATTTACGCGTGAATTCCCGCACTACACACTCACTAGCTGAGAGTTGCAGGCCCCTACGGCGCAAGTCCTTCGCCGTGACGGTAGCCGCACGTTGAAGCCTTGCATGCACTAGTAGACCTCAGATACAATTGCCATGCGTTGTGTCAGGTAGCTCGTCTGCATCCCACCAGTATAAAATATGGAGCTAAGGACGCCACACTGCTAACGTCATGTCTATCAGTCTTGCCCTCCGTAGTGGACATGAAAATGGTGCGGCTACGCATACATCCGGCCACTAACTCCGAATCTTCAAGCGTTTGAAGAATAGAATAGTGGAAGATATTGTCGTAGGCACGTTTCGTATCCAGAAATATTGCACAGAAGATACTAGGTCGATCAGCCTCAGGAAATCCACCACTTTTCTCGAGTAGCCATTCCAGTCTGTTCACTACCATCCGCTCCATTACTCGCAATTCACCGATGCGGGCATTTTCCGGGTTTTAGGAGAGCCACATAAGGACTGCACTTCCAATTCTCAGGCACAGTCGCTGATTCCCACGTAGAGTCGTAGAGCGACAGGAGGATTTCTCGAGCTTTCACGTCAAGATGACAAATCGTATGCGATCACATCTGGTCCTGGACAAGATGACTGGCGGGAAGCAGATATCGCAGCGTCGAGCTCGTGCATAGTGAAAGGCGCATCCAGACGGAATCGTGGTTGCATTGGCAAACCGGTAGAGGGGAGCATAGGGGACGTTCCTTATGGTATATATGTAGAATCATTAATTCAACCCATAACATATGGTTGAGCTTGTATGAACCATTAGCGCTGGCCAGACAACACTGCAATTCGCTATGAAGCCGAGCTGCAACAGCACCGTCGAAATGTACATAATTCCAATTCATTGGGCTGCCAGTTTTATAAAATCGTTGACCGACACCCTACTGAATTACAATAGCCAAGCTTATTTTCAATGCCTGAGCGCTGTTCCTTCCAGAATGCAGCTGAAGCAGGCTACTGCGGGCGCTTCTACATTGTATCCGTCATAGTTCGGAAAGGCTGCGCCACCCCGCAAAAATACCGCAGATATTCTACTACACCGGTGATTGCATAATCGTTTGAAAGCGTTGCGTAATGATTCATTTGCGCGCGACCACTTCATGTTCGCAGAAAGTTCGTGAATCGGGGCAGCTTGCACGATGCGTCCCGTGAAACTCCACTGTAGATTGTTCAGTGTGCAACAGTTCATTATTGTTAGAGCACTTTACCACGGGAAAACACATTGCGCAAGCCGCCCGCGAACTGTGACGGATAAAGGTTACACGCACCTCGATGGTCTGGCGGCGCCGGGACTAACACGGGACATTGGCTCGAGGATCCCACTCCACGCACACCTGCACAGATTCAGATAGTTTACCGTTGTTACATCAGACGATGAAACTGCCAGGATGCATGCGTATCGCAACGTACGACAGAATAGGTTATACACTGCATGCCGACGCGTGTCGCTGGCTGCTTCTGTTACAGTCCATAGTTTGGTACCGCGAGTTCACTTATTTGTCCCTGTATCGCATGCTCCCTTACTGGAGGTTATATATACAGCGGAAACAGCCAGTTTCAACGACAATGTTATGCTACTCCTTGAAGCGGTCTGCGCTGGCTGCATGAAAGAGGTTAGATAAAATGGCGGACGACAGCCACCTCACTGAGATCAGTCTTCCTATAGCCGTTCTAGTTAGAAACGCTAAACTGCCTATTCCTACCCGAGGTAGGAATAGGACACTTCTTCTATGCACTGTTTCCCAAGCATAGCCGAGCGTCTGTGTTTCGATGGAGTCGGTGCGCTGTAGCGGTGCGACCAACAGCCCCTACGAACTTCGCGACGTTTCCAGTAATGTTCTCCTTCTTGATTGCCGAAGGTAACAGCCAGCCGGAACAGGTTGCGAAATAATGCTCTAAGCAAGTTGTTTGAAATTATGCGATTTACAAAAACAATAAAAACGCCGCCTCCGTGCATTGATTGGAACGAATCATTGTGGGTGGCTCGCACATGCGCAAATCGCCGCTTCTCTTCCTGGGAATACCAGCGAACAGCTTGCTACGCAGATAGCGGGTCAGGATTCTCTTAGACGATAAGCGAACGTAAGCGTTGACGTAGCACGCACTTGTCCCCCTCACCCGGGCGATAAGCAGGCTCACGCTCCTGGTGGCCTTTCGTAAGGCGATAACCGTGCCGCTACGGTAGCCGAGTGGGTAGAGTGTCGAGCTCGCACTCGAAAGGGCCCACGTTCGAATCCTGGGAGCCGGCAACGCGAAGAGCCGCAGCGCCCATGGGGTTCGAAGCCCACGATCGAATCCTGGGAGCCGGCAGGGATTTGCACGCCGCAGCGCCCATGGGGTTCGAAAGACGAGGGCCGCCACTCGGGCGTAGTGGGGGACAAGACGAGACTTTGCGGTTTTTTCCGCAAAGTCTCTTCTCGCGTCTCCACGGGTACCTGCGTGGGCAGGTGCCCGTACTTCTTTTGTTTCCTTTCTTTTTCACGCCGATCGGGGCTGCCCGCGCATTTGCGCTGGAGCGTTGAAATTCATAGTGAACGAATACCTTTGCGCCGGCGACATACAACTCCTTCGGAGTGAAAGAATAACAGCGCGAAAAGACAAGGACGAGAACACACATGCGTGCTGTCGTCCTTGTCTTTTCGCGCTGTTATTCTTTCACTCCGAAGGAGTTGTATGTCGCTGGCGCAAAGGTATTCATTCACTATGAATCACAACAAATAAGACTACTGCTGTTTGACTGACAGTCAAGACGCCCGTGAAGAACACAGCTGCACTCACCTGCTTCAGCTGGCAATACGAGGACGTCTGGTGGCTCCGGGACTCACATGGAAAACGGCTAGAGAACCGAACTCCTGCACGGGTTGAAATTGAATGTCACTCCAGGTGTTGGGTTCACAACAATTCATATGAGTTCTGTAGCATGGAAGGCTAGTGGGCACATACAGTATACGAAGTGCCCTGGCATTATGTTATTATGTTACGACACAGCAAACATATTTATATTAGCTTATATTAAAACAAAAGGAGAGTGGCATACAAAGGGTGCACATTTATCCCTAAACAGCTTTGTCGCCTGCTTTGCATTCTTTTTTTTATTTCTTTGGGTTGTCACGCGGCATAACTTCAGTGTGAAATTATTAAATATAAGCATCCTGGCCCGTTTCCTGCAAATACTGCTACAGCGATTTATACAATTCGTTTTCAACTGCGGAGCTTGGTCAAAAATCTGTATGGGCAATGGACCACTTGCATACGTATTCAGAAAATGCGCATTTAAAGCAGCCATTTGGAACATTGCCTACAGATTACCCATATCATGCCCCAAATTATCCCCAGATATAAAAAAATGTCTTGTTTAGCTCAACAAAACACGAATCTCGTATGATGGACAAAATGGGTTGAGTAATTGCCTGGAACACTTGCATTAAGCGCAGGAAAGTGAATGTTTCGCAACGCATTGCGCTTAAAGTTATCTCTAGTTACCGGAGGAACACTACTAAATGCCGTAAATAACGCATAATAATTGGAAGAAAGAGACTATTCAGTAACTGTTTTCGGAGCACATAAGCAACCTACAGAGTGCAAATTTTCGATACACGCCACCCAAAAATGACCCTCATTTTTTCGAAATGTTTATATAAACATCTGCTGTGATACAATTAATAGTTAACCTCTTATTTAGAAACAGCCTGAAAATGACGTCGACAAGGTCAGAAGTGACACAAGCTTTTAGAAAAAAGTTCAAGTCAGTGTTCTATCGGTATTTAAAGGGGCCTTGAACCATTTTTAATCGAAGCGCAGAAATACATTTGGAGTGAAAATAGGCTATTTAAGAAATGCTTTGCCACAAAAAGTACTTCAATGCGCTCAGCAGAAGCGGCAATCAAACATGGCCTCCGCTGCACGAAGGCTATGGCGGAGTGGGGCGGGACCACAGCGCTCCGCCTTCGATATGTCACCGTGGCACGCTGTTCAAATTTCATTTTGGACGTAGACGCCAGGACTTCCGATTTTGGCGCCTACGACGCGGTAAACGTAAGCCAGTCGCGGTCGTCCACAGCGAGCAGCCAGTGGACTCGTGGCGTATTGGAATTATTATTACGTAATAAAGCACAGAGAAGAGAGTGAGAATCATGGCTTCTGTTAAAGATCGTGGTTTTGGCGCATAATACCCCAGAATTTTGCAATTAACCTGCGGCTACGGAGCACCTGACCAATGCGGTGGGCAAGTAAGTGGCCTGCGACGTGGCACAAGGTTCTAATAATCTCTTGAAACTGAACCTAGCAACGTTTATCAGACGATCTCTCTCGAGTTAGCTTAGCACAGCTTCTTGAAGAATTATTGGCCTTTGTGAGGTTAGAAGATCTAGTTGGGGCCGAACTCAGCATAATGCAGGATAGAGAAGTGTTGGGTAGGGTAAAGTGCAGTGACCATAGGTGCAAAAGTAAAATTAGTCAAGAAGAAACAGGTCACCTAGACACACTAAGGATAAAAGCACCGAATTTACGCTGGTTCTTGCAAGCAAACGTGATCTTTAGAACAGAAATAATACCAATATGCGTTTTTTTTTTATTGGCACAAGGCCTAAGATGCCATGGCCAAAGAGCCCCATGGCGTATTATGACTGGAGTGGACAGCATAAAGGTTCCGTTAGGCGATGGTCCTCAAAGTCAAGGGCTGAGAGGCGAGTGTTGTAAAACATTTTGCACTACAGCGCACTGCATATAACCTGGCCAGATGATTTACATCGGCTGTTTCAGACTTTCAGACTGTTTTAAAATCAAAGCGGCTCATAGTTCAGAAATAATGCACGATAAAAGTGCGTTTAACGTTGGCCTTCTATTTCAGGACACTGGACAAGAACATGGAGGACTGTAAGAATGTCGCCACACGTCGGAGGATAACTGCCAGTAAGGAGTGTCTTCCATAGGTACATCCTATCCTTAGTCTGCAAAGAAGCACTTTCTTGAGTCTTGTTTTCTCTGATATCCACATCCCTATTCGTGGTTTGATCATATGTAGCTTATTTGACACTTACTGCCTTTGCCAATATTTCCGCAACTCATGGTGCAAGAAAGGATTTAGGTCTGTGGGAGGGCTAGCTATGTTTGTGTCGGTATATTCGAAAATTGCTGACGTGGCACATTCGCCTGCAGCTACATTGCATTTTATGCCTCTATATCTAGGTACACAGCATACCTGTCGGTAGTGCTTCGAGGGCAAGAGTGGCTCGAACCCAAAAGAACAAAGAAGACCGCGTTTCGTTCTGCTCTCTCATAGCTCTGGGGGTTGCGGCCAAGGATTGAGTAGTTGCTGACTCGTTTTTGTTTGTTTTAGTAGAGTATTGTTGTATAATAAGGGCATTTTTGCTAATCAGACCAGACCGATGTCATTTTCGTCGCCAGGGGCTTTCCTCTGGTCCGCCTCTATTCCCTGGCAGGATTTACCTGTGGATTTGATTCTGCGCAATGGCGTCAGATCAGTTCCCGTGGCTATCATCCCAACCATGCAATGATGGCATCATACGGATTAAGAACCCGAAAGCAATTCAGGCGGAATTTCCTGAATATCACAGAGGTCCGCTAGTTCGGCAGAGGAGGTATTCTATGCTTTTCCCTAGACCAGCCCTGTGTACAAGACCTTCTTCCTTCTTAAGTGTTCCATGTTCGCTTCCAATCCGGTAAGCCCATTCATTCCACCTCACTTGGCGTGTGTGAAAGGGCTTGTGCGTGGCGTTGATGTGAACATGACACCAACAGAAATATTAGAGATGTTTTCACCAGCAGGTGCAATTTCAATTTACCGGTGTGGACGTGTGGTAGACAAGAACATAATTCCTGCTGAATCGGTCATTGTAACATTTGCTGGGACAGATAGACCAGCAGAAATGCCAGCAGAAAAATCAACAGACACACTATGAAAGGATGTAGGTCTGCTCCCAGGTGCCGAGTTTGTGGTGAGGAACACAATTCCAGCGATTGCATCAGCAAGGAAGAAAAGTGCTGCCTCTGCAATGAAAGCCACTCTGCTATTTATTTGAATTGCTCGGCAAGGGCATGAGAAATACAAATCCTAGAAATCGTTGAACGAAGACGTTGTTCTCATCAAGAAGTCATAGCTGAAATGCAGGCTAGATCACAGCGATACGCAGCTGTCACAGCCCGTCATACAATGGCCACGGAAGCGTCTCTTTCAATTTCTATTGCTGATGCTGTCGAAAGGGCAATGGAGAAGGCCCATGGAGCACCTAGCTGGAAACCTTTGCGAGTCCTTGTCACAGATCCTAAGTAACCAGATGGCACAGATATTCGGCACAACAGCAGCTATTAGCATAACTTGGCGAACTACTGAGTGTCCACGACCATCAAAACAAGAATCAATGAGGATGCACAAAGCTCAGATGAAATGGACATGGACCCCCGATCGCTAAAACGATCTAGATCCCCTTTGTCGAAAACAGCCACTACACTTATTCACTCAAAGACCAAAAAATACCTGAAAGACAACCTTACAATGAACGATTTCTTAGAAGATCAGCATTTTAAGTGAGGCAGGTACTGAGTCAATCCTTTCGCAACCATAGGATTCCTCAAACTTCTTCATTGGTATTGCCGATCGATTCCATAATAGATTTATTGTATTTGGCATCGAAATTCTCCCTGGATATTATTGCACTGCAAGAAACATGGCTTTCAACACATCAATCTTTTCATATAAATAACTTCCGATCTTTCCGATTGGACCGTCCATCGAAAGGCGGAGGCTTAGCATTCTTCATTAGTAATAGAGTTAGTCTCAAGGTGAAGATTTTATATACACATATGTCTCCTGAAAGCGAAATTTTTGCCTTAGACGTAACCTTACCGGGCTGCCTACCATTCTCTTTAGTAAATGTATACTTTCCTGCGGGAGTGCAGGACACTCGATGTTTGGATTCCGCGGTGACGTCATGGTGCAACAGGTCAATGTGGCAAACGCCACATAACCAGATGACTTGTCTGAACACTAGAATTCCTACATTTATTTGCAATCGATCGCGCACAGCCTTAGATTGAAGTTGCGTAAGTTCATCTCTCACTAGTTCATCCTGGGCAGCCTTGGACTGTGCCACCAACAGTGACCACTGTCCAACAATATTTGAAATTGCTTGCTGGTTAATACCATCGTGCTCTCAGATCCGAGTATTCGTAAAAATGATTTAAAAGCACATTTGGCTCACCATTCTGAAGACCGCGAAGAAACTAAACCTATGAATATTTGTGCTGTAATCAAACGATCATACAAAGAAGCTGAATTTATTGTTGAGTCTGCCAAGAGATCCTCTCATAGACCTTGGTGGAATCCGGACTGTACACGAGACTACAGACGAAGAAAGGCAGCTTGGAAGCAACTACTTTATAACGAGTCCCCCCAAAATTGGGCTGATTACAAATTTCACGCCGCTGTATGCTCAGTCGCTCAATCTAAAGAATATTATGATAGGAAACACAATGATTTCCTTTCATATCCTAAATACAAAAAAGCGCTGTTTAGATATATGCGAAATCGCAAAATTCTGCCACCACCAATTAATATTGACTATGTAACTCTATCATCTGATGAAATGACAACATCACTGATTGTTAAAGGCCTTGATCGTAGATTCATGTCGTCCTACGTCATATAACTTCCCAAAACCAGCCCTAACGTCAGACTTTAATGAAGTTACTGTGCCTTGTGACCTCCTAAACATTATAAACTATTCTCTAAACAACGATTGGAAACTAGCTAAAGTAATCTCGAAGCTAAAAAACAAGGCTTAGGTCACACCATAGAAAATATCAGACCTATCTCTCTTACTTCTAATATGGCCAAACTCATAGAGAGGGTTCTACATTAGAGAATTACTGTCTGGATGTCGGATAAGTTAATAGTAAATCCCAATCAAGTACGTTTCAGAGCTGACTGCTCTATCTGGTGTGCCCATGCTGATTTAGAAAGCCGCATACAACTTGCTAGAAAAAGAAGACAATATACCGCTTTAGTGACATCAGACATAGCTAAAGCATATGACTCCGTGGAACATACGGTTTTACTGAATGTCCTACGGAGTCATAATGCTCCAAAATATATTAATGCGTGGTTGGCAGAATTTTTAAGATCAAGAGAATTATGTTGTTTTAAGGATGGCTGCTCTTCGTCTAAATTAAAACAGACTCGTGGTGTCCCTAAGGAGCAGTCCTATCTCCAATATTATTTAACATATTATGAGTAACCCCCCCCCCCTCCCCTGAGGCCGACTTATCCCCCCCTTTTCTTTCCTTACGCATTTGAGTACTGCAACTAAGATGCAAGACGCGCAATCGTCTGCACACTCGCAAAAAGCGCATTTTCTAACAATTTCCCGTGAAGAAATCGAAATTAGTGCTGTTTAGATGGTATTGGCAAACTGTCAACCCCCCCACCCCCCCCTGGCAGAGACCCTGGGTGCGCTACTGACACATAGAACATGTAGCATCTAAGGCAAAGCGTGCTTTAGGTTTACTACGCAGACTGAGCAACCGAAAATATGTGCTACGTAGGGTCGTTCTCATAATGATATACAAAATTTACATGCGCCCTGTGCCTGGGACTCCCTAGGTTTGTAGCAAACAATGTTCTTTATCAGGAAGCGCGCCTACCAACATTGCCCTGTAGATTCCGCATCTTAATGATACAAACATTTCTAAAAGATTACAGTTTTCCAATTAGACGGTCTGAATATTTCTTTGTAAAAACAATCCAAACTCATTCTTTCTTGCTCATTGGCCACGTTTTCACACCCCACAGATTATTTTTCTACAAAAGCAATTAGATAGTTTAAATGTGAAATTCGAGACGTTATTCCATCATATGACTCAATTCAGAATTTCAAGATTGAATTCGATAAAACCTAAGTTACATTCAGTCAGGTTATTAAATAATATGTTGCACGATTACCTTGTACACGTACAGGTGCCCACAAAATAACTCGGACCGGTGGCCTTTCGCCGGCGGAGCACGCCGGTGAAAAAGTAGTGCCAGGGTGTGCGCATGCGCGGTCTCCCTAGCAAGCTCGCCTCGCTCCCCAGTGCATCTAAATAGGTGTTGCCTTGCTCCAAGAGAATAGCGTTGGGTGCCTTTCAGCGCTGTCACAGGTACGGATGCGGTCTCTAAAACACTGTGTGCGCGCGATGAGCGCTCGTGCGTTAATGGGCATCGGCGCCTTTTAAAGCAAGACGCTTAACTGGTTCATTAATCGCGGGATGGTGACCATCGTCGACAACACTTGCGGTAGCAAAAATCAGAAAGCGGCATACTACACCTCTACCGTTCAATAAAGCATGTAAAAGTGAATTTAGCACCAAGTAGCTAAAAATAATTACGAGTAATTGAAGAGTTCCAAAGACTAAATAAATGTAATTAGAGTAATTAACAAGACCAATACATCGACATCATACGACACCTTTATTAAAGCGTACTAAAGTGAATTACTAAGTAACTAAGAATAATTACGGTTAGTTGTAATTAAGTTATTATGGGTTGCGAACAGTATTACAGACTACTTAACATCAATTCGAGACTCCCTGATAAGACTGGTCACGCCAAATTAAGACTAATTAAGAGTTCCAAGGAGCAGTACAAAGTAATAAGGATCAATTAAAGACTCTGTAACAGCAAGTAAGAAAACAATTAAACTGAAATACGACAAATTAATAGTTATTTTATTAATTAACCAACATAAACAAACAATCGCAATGAGATGATGTCAATGCATTAAAGCTTTCGCCGCCAAAGTCGTCTTAGCAATCGATATGGGACCCCAATCAACGTTTCTTTTTTTTTTCATACGCACTTAACTAACACAGCTGAATACCCCCTTGATTAGCAGCTTATCACCACACTGAACAAGAAATTGAATGTCTGAGTACTCCCTACTAAAAGTGCAACGAAGCGGCCAGATTTTGTAAATGAATAGCACACTATGCGATGTTCATTGTGACTGCGAAGCATTGAAGATAACTTTAATATAGTGCCGTATGCATAAAATTAATTCCTGTGCATGAAAAATTGGCGTGTTGGAATGCGCCGTCTGATGTCATTTTGATAACCTTTCTTACAGCATGCAGTCATCCTTGTTAAAGGAGCTGTCGTGTTACAGTCAAACTTCTGATCTTATTCATAACTAGTAAATGCGGCTCGGAATATAATTGCACAAGCGCGCAAGGCAACGCCTATCCAGATGCACTAGGGAGCGAGGCTTGCTTGCTAGGGATGCCGCGCACGCGCAGACCAAGGCTGAATGTTTCCGCGGGTGTGCTCCGCCGACGAGCGGCCACCGGTCTGGCGGTCCGAGCTATTTGGTGGGCACCAGTACACACAATTAACATAATAGCCACTGACGCTTCCGTGAACGACGATAAGGCGGGCGTAGGCATTTCCTCGCTTTCGCTTGGCTGGTCATTCTCCTTGAGACTGCCAGATTTTACCCCCGTATTTGAAGCTGAGCTCTTAGCAATGATTCTAGCTATGCGAAAACTCCCTTTAAATGAATCCTCTGTGGTTATTATAACAGATTCCCTTTCTGTCTGTACTTCGCTTACAGCTTCAACCAATTCTTTTAAAATTATTATGGGTACCAGGACACTGCGGATTACATTTCAATGAAATAGCCGATTCATTGGACCGATAATATCAGTCCTTCCGGTGGTGGCACAAATAACAGCGATCAGATATCGGAAATTTTCAATTTGTAGAGATATCCTTGAAACAATAACATCATGGACTGAATTTCAGCACCTAAAGTTTCCGTGGAAAATACATTGGTGTCCATCAAGACAATCGAAAGTAACAATGACAAAATCACGCTGCCGCGTCCGACCGCTACACCTATATTTACACAGGGCTGGTCTGGCGATATCGCCATTCTGTCTAGAAATAGAAACCACGTAGAACGCGATTTTTTAATATTCGTCGGTATAAATTGCAAAGAAAAAGACTTCTTGAAATTCCGCTTGCTAAATTAGGGGTACATTTAACATCAAAAACAGTACTCACTTTGCGGTGCCTCGGTATTTGGCTTTAGCCACAGGGACGTATTTGATGCTGTTTGTGGTTTCATTCAGTCAAAAAAAACGAATAAAATTTTAAATCCCGACTTTTACAATTCTCTGAGAGACATTTCAGTTTTAATGCATGGCATTAATATTATAAATTGTGCAGTTTAGGAAAATTAATCTGCCAGTTCTGATTATTGAATTGCACAGTAACTGTAGTTTCAGAAACCATATCTAGAAGTTCAGGTGCCAAATTCTTGGCCAATCCCCCGGAGTGGGTACGAGCCATCTGTTGAGGATATCATCATCATCATCTTCCCTGCTCGAGAGCCAGCCCCGACGGACGCGTTTTCCAGGAGCCAACTGTTCTACGGTTCAGTAAAGCCACAAGCCTACTTCTGAAGGCTTGTGACAAAATGGTGGAGGAGCTGGGTACGCGCCCTCACGGATGTTGCAGACCCCTCCTGTCCCCGGAAGTCGTCGACACATGAACCGGTATGATCAGCGCTTCCGTTCAAACCGCCCCAACCGGTACAGGAAAGCACAGTGACTGCATATCTGCTTGAAGAGTTGCAAAAGGCCGCCGTAATACCGCACCCTACGGTAAGCTCCATAGCAAGTATTATCAAGGACTAACTGCACCAGGCACTCCGTGACACCTTGCCTCCTGATAACGCTGCGGCAGTACCTCCTGAATACCATCGTGCGATCTACGTGGAAACCTTAAAGCGTCCTGCTCCCACTCCGCCGCTGTTCGTTCGTGTTCTTCTTATACAGTGTCACTTCAGTTGGCGCAGCCGATATCGCACGCCGCCGCCCTTTGCTCATGCCGCTCTAGTTGCCCATCGCTCGGAGCAATCGGTTCATTACGTCGACGACAGACGCACGCCCACTCGGAAGTCGGACGTTTGGCACAGACCCGATCACCGGCCTCTGTGCTTCCACTGCAGTGAAGCTGACCACTTGTACCGCCAGTGCCCATACCGGCGCCTTGGGCTTCGCGGCTTGCAAATACTGTTGTACTTCGCGTTTCCTGCAAATACTGCTACCGCAAATTATAGAATGCGTTTTTAAGCTTTGTCAAAAACCTGTATGTGTTTCCTTTCTAGCTTCTTGATACAAGTCGGCCGGATGACGTTTTGCCCTGTCTTGAACGCTACACTCCACCTTGCGGATTGTCATATTTTCGTCTATGGTGTGTCTGTCCGCGGTGCAAGTTGGACAACCAACAGTGGACGATAGTACAATCTTGCGATAAGAAACATCGTGACTGTCCAGGCCTATCGGGCATGGAGCGGTGCATTCGATTACAGAACTTGTAATGCCGTGTATACTCGACTAAGGGCCGGATTGCAAACTAGCCAGTCCAGTATTCGAAGAACAATGTTGAAATAAATAATTCGAAGGCTGAAGAGAGCGTCGCAGCTTGTTGCATGATGTCGGACCCTGAGCACGTGTCATATTTCGGGCATCGCTGTGAAAAGATTTGACGTCAGAGTCATATCTCACACCATGTAGGGCCCCGATATCGACTATCAATGAGTGTGCTACTTAGCCGAATCTGAGTAGTGGTGACAGGAACTGTATTGAGGACTATAAACAGCCACCAGCAGCGGTAGCTCTTTTTGGAGAAAGAAATCGTGCATCAACAAACCGCCAGAAAAATGAAACCGTAATGGCTACCCCCATTTACTGAGCACACCTCTTTAAGATTGCGAAAAAAAATAGTGTGGCTCTTACACGAATACATATTTGTCACGAGCGGCGATCCTGTGGTCGGTGCTTGGACGATGACGACGACGACGGTTGGTTTTTCTGGTGTGCACGCGCTCCCCTGAACGATTGCTGCAGCGTTGTGCGCCTACCCTGTAAATATATCCATCTATATATTCTCCCCGTAACCTCTTTGTGGAGGTGCGGGGTACGCTCGCTACAACACCGGAACTGGATCTTCGCAGCGGACGGCGCGTTGCTGCCACCACAATGACGACCAAGCACCCAGTGTGACCAAGACCCGTCACCGGTCATTCTCTTGCACCCTCGTGATCCCGGGCATCAACGGCACCAGCGGCGTGGACGTCGATGCATGGCTGGCAATGTATGAGCGCGTCAGCCCACTAACAAGTGGGGACCCGACCATAATGCTGGCGAATCTCATCTTCTATTTGCGGGGCACTGCGCTACTCTGGTTCGAGGACGCATGAGGCAGATCTGACGAGTTGGGGACGTCTGTAAGCAGAAATTACGCGTCTATTTGGGAGACCTATCGCACGACAACTAGCGCCAAGCAGGAGCTCGCATTTCGTGCTCAGACGTCTACGGAGCCGTACATCTCGTATATTCAGGACGTGTTGTCTCGGTGCAACAAGGTCGACAAGGACATGCCTGAAGTGGACAAAGTGGGCCACGTACTGAAAGGCAAAGCCGACGACGCATTCAATCTGCTACTGTGTAAGAACTGCTCAACGGTGGAGTCGGTCATCGCGAATGTCGTCGTTTTGAGCGGCCAAAAGTCAACGTATCACTCACCGCTTCGCGACCGACTTCCTAATACGGCGCCACGTCCTCCTGCGAAGGGTTTAGCCACGCTTCGGCAAGCGCAAGCTCCAGAAAAACGTCACCAGGATCGTCCGTCGAGAACTCGAGCCATGGCACCTTTACACCTCATGACGGTATGCAAAGCAACCACCTGGCTCCGATTTCGCTAATTCAGGCCGTGTTCGCCAAGAGTCGCGAATATGGGCATTTTACCCACCTTTGATAACGGTCTATACTGCTACCAACCGGTCGCCCCTGCATCGCTGCTGCAAGACCGAACACGACCTTCAGGCCGTTATCGAAATCCAGCCGATTGCGCCACACCTGATGACCGGCCCATCTGCTTCACGTGCTCTCGGATTTGGACACATCGACCGCCATTGCCGCGCGGCCGCTGGCCCACGTCCTATCGCCCAACCACTTACAATCGCCCGCCATGCACCATATC